>NC_091977.1:128369801-128671626 GCF_044704955.1 Pristiophorus japonicus
CAGGTCTCATCAGTGTCTCACGTCGGGCAACTTCCCGTGGGGCTGCTGACCCCCGCTTCGATACTGAGGGTAAGTCCTGCACACTCCCTGGGCTGGGTTGGAGCAATGTGATGCAGTGTCTGTGGACTAGGGTTGGGGCAATATCATGCAGTGTCTGTGGACTACATATAACAGTGGTCCTTCAAATGAGCCTGTGCTATGTGATCTTCCTCATGTCACCCTGCCCCCTCCACTGCTGCTAATCACTCTTCTGTTGCTTTCTACTTCCAGATGACCAGTCGGAGACACCGAATCCCTCACATCAAACCTCAACCTCGTGCTGTCATGTGGGGGAGGAAGAGGAATTTGAGGAAGAGGAGTTGACGGAGCAGCCTACTCCGGCGGGGGGGCAGATTCACTCGACATCTCTTTTGCAACTGGCAAACATCTCATCCGAGGATGATCTTTGTGATATATTCTTTACGACCTCACAAAGACACAGACTCCAAGATGGCTGTTAACTCAGGAACTTGTCAGGTGACCTGTCACCTGATGCTTTTATTCTTGTAAACAGCAATGTCTGCAATACCACAATAGTCCACTAGGTGGAGCAGTAGTCCAGTAGGTGGAACTATATTACACTTCTCCCTTCATAATGAAGAAGTAATTATAACAAACAATCATCATACATAATTTGCATGGTTATATGTAACAAAAGATATGGACTTATTTTGCCATATTTACAAATCAAACTTAACCACTTGATTTCTGTTTCGAAGAGGATACCTTCGCTATCGAACAGAACTTTCCAAACATGGTGTTGAACTTAGACTCATCTAGGTTGATCCTCAGGAAAGTTTTCCTCCAAGGGATACCCTTGATCTACATTTGAACTCTCTACAACTTCAGATTGTTTGTCTGCCTGACTCAGACTCAGACTTAAATTCTGACTTTCTCTTGGACTTGTTTCTGGTACATTTGATGTCGGATAAGCTACTGATACTTACTTGTAAATAAACTATCTGATGAGTCAGCAATAATCAAATCATTCCAACTTTCAACTCCTTCCACATCTGTAGGTAAAATATGATCAATGTGAACAAATCTAACCTGTCCATGATCAAACATCTTGACCAAATATGTGCGAGGACCACATATCTTCACCACTCTTCCTGGTAACCACTTTAATCATTTATAGTGATGGTTCTTCACTCTCACATTTAATTTTATACTTCTCTCTCTTACTCTACCTTTATCATGATTCTCTTTAGAGACGTCATAGTGAACTAACATGGTGCTCTCTACCAATTGGCGTTTATACTCCCTGAATGCTGCGTCGCATTCTTCTGACCACTTCCAATGGACCTGCTTTTTCAACAGCTCATTCAGTGAATGTAACACTGTAGCCAAATGTCATAGGAACTTCCCATAATAGTTCAAAAGACCCAAAAATGATCAAAGTTCAGTGACATTCTTGGGAGTGGGTGCATTTCTGATTGCATCCAGATTTCTCTTGGTTGGATGTAAACCATATTTGTATACACTGTGCCCCATGTTTTCCTCCAAGGGATACCCTTGATCTACATTTGAACTCTCTACAACTTCAGACTGTTTGTCTACCTTACTCAGACTCAGACTTAAATTATGACTTTCTCTTGGACTTGTTTCTAGTACATTTGATGTAGAATAAGCTACTGGTACTCTACGTAAAAATAAATATATGATGAGTCAGCAATAATCGAATCATTCCAACTTTCTGTAGGTAATATATGATCAATGTGAACAAATCTAACTTGTGCTTCTCTAGCCATTTGAGTACTTCATTCAATATGTTATTATGGATTTGCCTGTTTGGTGCTGAAATGAGTATGTCATCTAAATAACATACTACCCCTTCAATGACTTGAAAAATCTGGTTCATCACCCCTCGGAATATGGCGGGGGCAAAAGACACTCCAAATGGTAGCCTATTAAGTTGATATAGGTCTAGATGAGTATTTATAGTCAAGCATGACTTGGACTCCTCATCTAGTTCAAGTTGGAAGTAGGCATTTGTGAGATCTAACTTTGAGAAGATCGACCACCCATCAGCTTTGTGAACAAGTCTTCTACATTTGGCAATGTATTGGGGAGATTACCCTTTAGAACCTGGTTTACAGTTGCTTTATAATCACCACACAACATTAGCTTACCATCGAACTGAGGTACAACAACAATGGGTGTAGCCCAATTACATTGATCTATCTTAGGAATAATGTTCTCAGTCTCTAGTCTTTTGAGTTCTTGCTCAACTTTCTCCTTGAGTGCATATGGTACAGGACGTGGCTTGCAGTGAAGTGGTCTAGCGTCCTTCTGTACCCTGACACTCGCCTTGAGGCCTTGGATCGGACTGCCTGTTTCACAGAATACCTTCGGATACTTCTTGATGACATCATCCTTCGATGTAAATGTCGTTTCAACATGAAAAATCTCACTCCAATCCAGCTTCAGTGATTCCAACCAATTTCTTCCCAGTAAGGCAGGCTTGCCTCCTGCCACCACTAAGAGCTGGCAAGTTCTGAAATTGATCCCTGTATTTCACCACTCCAATAATATGACCTACCACAGGAATTTGCTCTCCTGAGTAGCCTTGCAGCTCTACCTTGGATTTCTCCAATGGGAAATCAAGCAATTTGTCGAGATTTAGCGATTCTGGTACTTTGCTCAGGGATATACCAGTGTCGATTTCCATGGGTATCCTGTTTCCTGCAACATCTACTTTGAGACTTTTTGAATAGCTGTTAGATATCCTCGTGCTCCTGATGATGTATATCTCCAAAACCTCCTTGTCCTGTTGCTTTTCTTCCATGCTATGTAGTCTCTGGAGATTTCTATTTATAGCCTTGAAAGTTGGTTTACCCTTCAGTCGCCATGCCTTCGCAAGATGCCCAGTTTTCATGCAGAAGAAACACTCTGCCTTCATATATGGACAGCAATGTGTTGCCCCAGACACTGATAGTATGACTTCAATGTTTTGTTACCTTGGCCAGTTGATGAGGCCTTGGGGCCCAACTGCCTTTTACTTTTAACTTGCAGCCAATTCACCTCGGTTGTCTGATGACTGGAAATGGTCCGAAATTCTTGGGATTATTGGTCGGCCATATCCATTGACATAGCTGTCTGACAAGCTAAATCAAAAGTCAAGTTAGGTGTTGTCAACAACTTTCTTCTGATCGCTTCATTTTTCATCCCACAAACAAAACGTTCACGCAATGCTCGGTCCTGAAAGTTTCCGAAATGACAGTGAATGGATAGCTTTTTAATGCTACAATGTTCTCACCGATACTCTCGTCAATTAACTGATCTCGTATTCTGAAATGATAACTATCAGCAATTTCCAGGGGCTCAGGACTGTAGTGCTGTTCTAACTTGCTTAGAATCTCCGTAAGTGATGTATCCTTGGGCTTGATGGGAACAAGCACATTTTTCAGGGTTTCATATACCTCGGGGCCTACTTCAGTTAAGAAAATATCCCGTTTGCTTTCCAACATCACCCGGTTACGGTTTTCATCATCGGGGACTTCGATGATACTATTCGCGGTGAAAATCATGTCTAGCTGCTCCATGTATGCTTTGAAAATCTCACGGTCACATTGAAACTCACCCAAGCGCCCTATTATTCTCATAGGCGCGGCCATCTGGACTCTTCAGTTCAGCCAGGTGTGCTTGTAATTTACCTTGGAATTTTAGCTGTTCTTCAAAACAAAGGACCTCTCTAGTCTCTCTGTTGTTTGACTGAATCACTCACCAACAAAAATTTCAGATAGGGAATCCAGAAATCCTATCCTTCATCGCCAATGTGATATATTCTTTACGACCTCACTATGGGCTCAAGTTTCGGCCTGAGTTGCTCCTATTTTTTTGGAGCAACTAGTTTAGAATGGAGCATCTTAGAAATTGCAATTCTTGGCATTTAGTTTGCTCCAGTTCTAGTGAGTTAGAATAGTTTCATTTTAGAACAGATTTTTTTTTCAAAAGGGGGCGTGTCCAGCCACTTACGCCTGTTTTGCAAGTTTAGGCAGCGAAAACTTACTCCAAACTAACTTAGAATGGAGTATGTGTAGATTTTTGTAAGCTCAGAAAAATCTTGCCTACACTTATAAATCAGGTGTACGGAATGAGAGATGGGGGTGGGTGGGGGGGGTGGCGAGGGAGGGAAGTTTACAAACATTAAACACCTCACTTTTACAAACAAAGAGCCACCATCAATAATAAATGATAAATAAATCAATAAATCAAACAATAAATCAATCAAAAAAAATTAAAAAATAAAATATTAAAAAATAATAAAAAGTCAATCAATAAATAAAAAATTATTTCTACTCAACTACTGCAGCACTGGGAGCTCTCCAACAGCGTGCTGGGACGGGGCCCCCACCAATCTCTCTCTCTCTCTCTCTCTCTCTCTGTCAGTGTCTCTCTCTCCGTCTCTGTCAATGTCTGTCTGTGTTTCTGACAGCAAAGTGGGAGCGCAGAGGGAGGGGGCGAAGAGAGGGAGGGGAAGAGAGAGGGGAGAAGAGAGGGGGGAAAGAGAGGGGGTAAGAGAGGGGGAAAGGGGGGCAAGAAAGAGAGGAGGGAAGAAAGAGGTGGGAGCAGATGAATGGGGGGGGGAGAAGATGAATGGGGGGGGAGAAGAAGCTGAACGGGAGGAAGCTGAACGGGGCCCGCCGAGGACTTCGGGCGGGGCCCACCCCCAGCGAGAGGCCGGGCAGATGGGCCCCGCCGCTACCGACGAAGCCGGGCCCCGCCGACTCTTCGGGCGGGGCCCGCTCCCAGTGAGATGTCGGGCGGGCGGGTCCCGCCACCGTCGATGAAGCCGGGCCCCGCAAGATGCCGGGCGGGCGGGCTCCGCCGCCGACGAGGTAAGCGGTGTCAGGCCACTCGGCCGGGGATAGGGGCGACGTCCCTTTGGCCTGGGATAGGGTCGTCGCCCGGAGACAGGATGTGCTAGGAGGGCCGGGAGCTTCTGTGCACGCACGCAGCCTCCACTGTGCACGCACTGTTTTTGGCACAGGGCTGTAGCTCCGCCCCCAGCAGTTCCTGCTGCACTGCGCCGAGCTAGAAATGGACCTACAGCTATCTGAGAATCGCGAGGTAAATATTCAGCGCAATTTTTGTTCTACAAATTAGGCGGGCCTCTCCGATGTGCGCCGTTCTAGCGGGGGTCCGAAACTTGAGCCCAAATGCACAGACTCCAAGAGCGCAGTTAACTCAGGAACTTGTCAGGTGACCTGTCACCTGATGCTTTTATTCTTGTAAACTGCAATGGCTGCAATACCACAGTAGTCCACTAGCTGGAACTATATTGCAACCTTACATTCCCAGGCTTCGGGATCTCTGAGGCTCCTGGAACTAGTGGCTTGCAGCAATGCAGTTCTGTGGTCAAATCCTGAATGCCATCTCTCCAGAGGGTGAGTCAGCAAAGTCGGTGTGCTGACTGACAGGCAGACATGGAAGTGGACATGGTGGGACTGTCCATGGAGAGCATCCAGCTCACCTGTCAGCTCCTTGATGTCTTGGGGAGGATTCCCACGAGCATCAACAAACTCACTGCGACCATAACGAAGGTAGGGTCGCAGATTGTCAGTGCGAGCCGTGAAACCTGTGAGGCCATCAATGCCCACACGAGGCTGGTGGCCTCCACCAGTCACACCCCCACACCGCCTGTGATTGGCAACGCCAATCAAGAGGCTCGTCAGTCAGAAACCGGGCCTTCCATGCAACTAGCTGATCCAGTGCGTCCCCAGATGGCGTCTCCAATGTCTCTCCCCCCAATTCAGCAGGACTCTGACTGCCTTGCTGCACAAACTCTTGGTGCCACTTTGGGTAGGGGCATCAGGTGAGGGAGGGAGCTAAGGGTAAGGTTAAGAGTGGGGGGGGGGGAGCGAAAGAGCTGGTGGTAAAAGAGAGTTGGGGGGGTTGTTTTTTTGTTGTTGTTGTTCTTATTGTTGTTATTTTATTAAAGCTTTCAAAGTTTCCCAATTCTGTTCAGAAAGTTATAAAAGTTCACAATGGTTAATGCATTTTATTAAAGTTTCACAATTACGTTTAAAAAGTTCAAAAAGTTTATAATGTTTAATAAATTATTTTGTTCACCTTAACCATTCCTGTGTAGTGTCTCATTTGCAAAATAAGAGGGGAATAGTCAACAAGGTGGGATAGAGTGGCCAGGCAATGGTCAAACCTGCCGTTCACTCTTCAAGCAAAGCATTCAATTATGAGCAGCTGACGTAAGGCTTTTGCAGCGGCGAAGGCTCCACGAGGCCTCCCCCGTGGTTGTGGTGGTGGTGGTGGCATGGGTTCCTTGCCAGGGTCTTTCTCTTTATCGTCTTCCTCGTCTTCCTCCTCCCCCTCCTCTCTCCTGACGTGGTCCGACAATCCCCATTGGCAATTCCTGTCCCCTCATGATGGCTGAGTTGTGTAGCATGCAGCACAGCACAATAAACTCAGAGACCAGCTGAGGGGAGTATTGCAGGCAGCCTCCAGAGTGGTCCAGGCATCAGAAGTGCTGCTTGAGCACTTCAATTGTCTGTCTGAGGGTTCCGGATAGGGGTCCTGAGCCAGATGGCGACGCTGTAACCTTTGCCCCCAGCATCCCCAGCATCCAGCTCTGGCCTTGTGGTTGATGCTGGAGCAGGCCTGAGACAGTGCTTTCACGCAAGATGAAAGCATCATGGATGCTCCCTGGATATTGGGCATTGACTGCCATGATGCGCTGAGTATGGTTGCATGCGATCTGTACATTCATGGAGTGGAATCCCTTTCGGTAAACCTCTGATTGTGTAAAGGTGCTCGCAGGGTGTTGTGCCTACAGTCAATGGCACCCTCTTCTTCTCGATCTTCCTCGCTGCAATGCTCCATCTCATGCTCAACAAGCTCCCCGCTGGAGTGGAACTAAACTATAGAACCAGTGGGAACCTGTTCAACCTTCGTCGCCTCCAGACTAGATCCAAGACTGTCCCATCCTCTGTTGTCGAACTACAGTACTTGGACGACGCTTACATCTGCGCACATTCAGAGGCTGAACTTCAAGCTATCGTCAACACCTTCACCGAGGCATACAAAAGCATGGGCCTTACACTAAACATCCGTAACATAAAGGTACGCCACCAACCTGACCTCGCCACACAGCACTGCCCCCCGGTCATCAAAATCCATGGCGTGACCTTGGACAACGTGGACCACTTTCCATACCTCGGGAACCTACTATCAGCAAGGGCAGACATCGATGATGAGGTCCAACACTGCCTCCAGTGCACCAGTGCAGCCTTCAATTGCCTGAGGAAGAGAGTGTTCGAGGATTAAGCCCTCAAATCTGGCACCAAGCTTATGGTCTACAGGGCTGTAGTGATACCCGCCCTCCTGTATGGCTCAGAGGTGTGGACCATATACAGCAGACATCTCAAATCACTGGAGAAATACCACCAACGATATCTCCGCAAGATCCTGCAAATCCCCTGGGAGGATAGGAGATGCACCAATGTCAATGTTCTCGAACAGGCCAACATCCCCAGCATCGAAGCACTGACCACACTTCGCTACCTCCATTGGGCAGGCCAAATTGTCTGCATGCCCGACACAAGACTCCCAAAGCAAGTGCTCTACTCGAAACTCATACACGGCAAGTGTCATGTATGTAACCACAATGTAACACCACTGTATTACTGTATACACTTAACCTAAATGCACACCTTGACCACAAGGGGTGAACTTGTGGGAGACACTGTTTAGCTGATCACACAGGTATAAAAAGGGAGGTCCCACACAGGGTCATCACTTGAGGTCCTGAATAAAGAGTTAAGGTCACAGAGTGACCTTGTTCCCAGAATGTGCCTCGTGTGGTTTCATGCTGTAGAGTAAGGACTTTACATTGGCGACGAGAAACGGGAATTCACGACCCACGAGAATGGCCACCGGTAGCATAGAGGAACCGTACTGTGTTGGGGAAGACTGGGACGATTTTGTCGAGAGACTACAGCAAAAGCGTCGTTACGAAAGATTGGCTGGGGGATGCAGCGGCCGACAAGCGCAGGGCTCATCTTTTGACCAGCTGCGGACCAAAGACTTATGCTCTCATGAAGGACTTACAAGCACCCGAAAAGCCAGCGGACAAAACCTTTGAAGAACTTAGCAAATTGGTCGGGGAGCACCTCAAACCGGCGAGTAGCATACATATGGCCTGACACAGATTCTACGCTCACCGACGTCAGGAAGGACAGAACATACCGGACTTTGTAGCGGACCTCCGGCGTTTGGCCAGCCTCTGTAAGTTCACAGACGCCTGCAGGGGGGAGATGCTCAGGGACTTCTTTATCGAGGGCATCGGTCATACGGGGATTTTTCACAAATTAAATGAGACCAAGGATTTGACCTTGGAAGTGGCAGCGTTGCTGGCTCAAACTTTCATGGCGGGGGAGGAAGAGACGAACATAATATGCGCGCGCAATTCTGCCTCTAACGCGGCGAGGGATCAGGGAGTCAACATCATCAATGCGACTCAGAGCCCCGCAGGCAGGCAGGGGCAGTTCGACACCCCCTAGGCAGCAATAGACCCCAGAGTAGGAATTCAACAGAGACAATGGCAAGCTGAATGGACGTTCACGCCATCACAGTGGACAATGCGGCCTGGGATGGGGCCATTGACACCCACTAATAGGGTACTTAACAGCAGTCTAAGGGACAGTCAGCGCGGAATGCCTGGCCATAGTCCCTCTGTTCCCAACAATGGAAACTTGAACTCATGCTGGAGGTGTGGGGGAAAACACTCAGCTAGATCTTTCAGATTTCAACAGTTTGTCTGCAGGAACTGCAATCTCAGTGGCCATTTAGCTCGAATGTGCAGGAAGTCTGCAAACAGACTAATATATGAGGCGGATGGACCAGAAGAGGGTTCTTTGAAGCAGGATGACTTTTGGGGTGAATCGATGGACGCCAATATTCAGCGGGTCCATGTGGCGAATATTGACAGTTCATACACCAAAACACCACCCATGATGATGAGGGTTTTGTTAAATGGTACCCCTGTACGCATGGAGCTGGACACTGGGGCCAGCCAGTCACTCATGGGCATTCAGCAATTTGAGAAGCTATGGCCATTTAAAGCCAGTAGACCAAAATTAGCATGTGTTGAGACACAATTACGGACTTACACTAAAGAAATCATTCTGGTGCTAGGCAGTGCAATGTTGGCGGTCACACACAACGGGGTAGTGAATTGGCTGCCACTCTGGATTGTCCCAGGCAATGGCCCCGCACTGTTGGGGAGGAGCTGGTTAGCCGAGATGAACTGAAAATGGGGGGATGTTCATGCAATGTCATCTGTGGAGCGAAGCTCATGCTCCAAAGTTCTGCAACAATTCGATTCACTATTCCAACCTGGCGTCGGGTCTTTCAAAGGCACTAAAGTAGTGATACACATCACCCCGGACGCCAGGCCAGTGCAACACAAAGCCAGAGCGGTGCCGTATGTGATACGGGAAAAGATCGAGAGCGAATTGGACCGGCTGTTGAGAGAGGGCATCATCTCGCCTGTTGAATTCGCGACTGGGCGAGCCCTATCGTTCCCATCCTAAAAGCGGATGGCTCTGTCAGAATCTGTGGCAACTACAAGGCCACCATCAAGGTCCCTACAAGATCAATACTCGCTCACGAGAGCGGAAGACCTTTTCGCCATGCTGGCAGGCGGCAAGCTGTTCACCAAGTTGGACCTCACTTCAGCCTATATGATCCAGGAACTGGCCAACGAATCTAAACTACTGACCACCATCACCACGCACAAGGGACTGTTCGTTTATAACAGGTGCCCATTTGGCATTCGATCAACGGCCGCGATTTTTCAACGAAACATGGAAAGCCTGCTTAAATCCATTCCTGGAACAATCGTATTCCAGGACGACATCCTCATCATGGGTCGAGACACCGAGGAACACCTCCACAATCTGGAGGAGGTGCTACACCGACTGGACCGGGTAGGCCTGCGACTCAAGAAGTCTAAATGTATGTTCTTAGCTCCTGAGGTTGAGTTTCTGGGCAGGAGGGTTGCTGCAGATGGGATTCGGCCCACCGAATCCAAAACAGAGGCGATTCGATGAGCACCCAGGTCCTGCAACACATCGGAGTTGCGTTCATTCCTGGGTCTGTTGAATTATTTCAGGAACTTTCTGCTGAACTTGAGCACGTTGTTGGAGCCGCTACACGTGCTCCTGCGTAAGGGTTGCGATTGGTTTTGGGGGGACTGTCAGGAATGGGCTTTTGATCGGGCGCGAAACCTACTTTGTTCAAACAAGTTGTTGGCCCTGTACGACCCCTGTAAAAAATTGGTTCTGACATGTGATGCATCGTCCTATGGGGTTGGGTGCATGTTGCAGCAGGGCAATGCTGAGGGTCAACTCAACCTGTAGCTTATGCCTCCAGGTCGCTCTCTGAAGCAGAACGGGGTTATGGCATGGTCAAGAAGGAAGCGTTTGCATGTGTCTATGGTGTAAAAAAAATGCATCAGTACCTCTTTGGCAGGAAGTTTGAATTAGAGACGGACCACAAGCCATTAACATCCCTGTTATCAGACAGCAAGGCTATCAATGCCAACGCATCAGCTCGCATACAGCAATGGGCTCTCACACTGGCTGCTATGACGACTCCATCCGGCACCGGCCCGGCACTGAAAATTGCGCTGATGCGCTCAGCAGGCTTCCACTGGCCACCACCGAGGGGGCAGCGGAGCAAAGCGCCGAGATCATGACTGTTGATGCCTTTGACAGCGCAGGCTCCCCCATCACAGCCCACCAGATTAAAATCTGGACAAACAGAGATCCCCTCCGATCCCTGATTAAGAAATGTGTCCTGACTGGGGATTGGGCGCCCGCACACGGATAATGCCCTGAGGAGGTCAGACCGTTCCACAGACGGATGGATGAGCTCTCCATCCAAGCCCACTGCCTACTATGGGGCAGCCGGGTAGTTATGCCCCAGAAGGGCAGGGAGGCATTCATCAGTGAACTCCACAGTGAGCACCCAGGCATTGTGCTGATGAAGGCCATTGCCCGGTCACATGTTTGGTGGCCTGGAATTGATTTAGACCTGGAACACTGTGTTCGCAGGTGCACGACATGTGCCCAGCTGGGTAATGCTCCCAGGGAGGCGCCGCTCAGCCCGTGGCCCTGGCCCACCAGGCCATGGTCACGCATTCATGTTGACTACACGGGCCCATTCATGGGTAAGATGTTCCTTAACGTGGTAGATGCGTACTCGAAATGGATCGTGTGCATCATTCTGAATTCATGCACATCATCCATCACCGTGGAAAGCCTCCATGCGATCTTTGCAACCCACGGCTTGCTGGACATCCTGGTTAGTGATAATGGCCCATGTTTCACAAGCTCCGAATTCCGAGAGTTTATGTCGAGCAATGGCATCAACCACGTCAGGACTGCACCGTTCAAGCCGGCCTCCAATGGCCAGGCGGAACGTGCGGTCCAAATCATTAAGCAAGGTATGCTCAGGATTCAAGGACCCTCCCGACAATGCCGCCTATCGCGCCTCCTGCTGGCCTATAGATCTCGACCGCACTTGCTCACGGGGGTCCCGCCCGCAGAGCTGCTAATGAAATGGACACTCAAAACTCGGTTATCCCTCATTCACCCAGTCCTCACCGACATAGTTGAGGGCAAGCGCAAGTCAGAAAACGAGTACCATGATCGTAATGCGAGAGGGAGATGTATAGAAATAAATGATCCTGTATTCATCCTCAATCACGCTATGGGGCCCAAATGGCTTGAGGGCACTGTAATTGACAAAGAGGGGAATAGGGTCATCGTGGTAAAACTCAACAATGGTCAGGTATGCCGTAAGCATCTGGACTAGGTAAAAAAAAGGTTCAGCATCGAAATGGAGGAACCTGAAGAAGACCATGAGATGGAGCTCACAACACCGCCAGTGAACGAGCAGCAAGAACATTCAGAAGAATGCACAGTCCCTGCGGTCAGCCCGGACAGGCCGGAGTCACCACAGGTGACAGACACTCACGTCAGTGTCCAACAACCAGAGCCCCAACTGCAGCGCTCCACGAGGGAGCGTAGACCACCAGAAAGACTAAACCTATGATCCCAATAAGACTTTGTGGGGGCGAAGGTGATGTCATGTATGTAACCACAATATAACATCACTGTATTACTGTATACACTCAACCTAAATGCACACCTTGACCACAAGGGGTGAACTTGTGGGAGACACTCCTTACCTGATAACACAGGAATAAAAAAGGAGGTCCCATGCAGGGTCATCACTTGAGGTTCTGTGAACAAAGAGTTAAGGTCACAGAGTGACCTTGTCCCCAGAATGTGCTCGTGTGGTTTCATATTGTAGAGTAAGGACTTTACAGCAAGGGAGCCCCAGGTGGGCAGAGGAAACATTTCAAGGACACCCTCAAAGCCTCCTTGATAAAGTGCAATATCCCCATCGACACCTGGGAACCCCTGGCCAAAGATCGCTCTAAGTGGAGGAAGAGCATCCAGGAGGGCGCTGAGCACCTCGAGTCTCGTCGCCGAGGGCATGCAGAAAACAAGCGCAGGCAGCGGAAAGAGTGTGCAGCAAACCAGAATCAACACCCACCCTTTCCTTCAATGACTATCTGTCCCATCTGTGATAGAGACTGTAATTCCCATATTGCACTGTACAGTCACTTGAGAACTCACTTTTAGAGTGGAAGCAAGTCTTCCTCGATTTCGAGGGACTGCCTATGATGATGGTGATGAATCTTGGGGAAGCCAGCAAATCATCATAAACCTACAACCCTCTCATTGTGGGTCTCCTTGGTCATCAGGAAGTTTATGAAGTCCATCCTGCTTGCGTACAGTGCAGTCATCATCATCATCATAGACAGTCCCTCGGAATCGAGAAGACTTGCTTCCACTCTTAAAATGAGTTCTTAGGTGGCTGAACAGTCCAATATGGGAATTACAATCTCTGTCACAGGTGGGACAGATAGTCATTGAAACATAGAAACATAGAAACATAGAAAATAGGTGCAGGAGTAGGCCATTCGGTCCTTCAAGCCTGCACCACCATTCAATAAGATCATGGCTGATCATTCCCTCAGTACCCCTTTCCTGCTTTCTCTCCACACCCCTTGATCCCCCTAGCCGTAAGGGTCATATCTAACTCCCTTTTGAATATATCCAATGAACTGGCATCAACAACTCTCTGCGGCAGGGAATTCCACAGGTTAACAACTCTCTGAGTGAAGAAGTTTCTCTTCATCTCAGTCCTAAATGGCCTACCCCTTATCCTAAGATTGTGTCCCCTGGTTCTGGACTTCCCCAACATCGGGAACATTCTTCCCGCATCTAACTTGTCCAGTCCCGTCAGAATCTTATATGTTTCTATGAGATCCCCTCTCATCCTTCTAAACTCCAGTGTATAAAGGCTTTGATCCAGTCTTTCCTCATATGTCAGTCCAGCCATCCCGGGTTGAGGGAAGGGGTGGGTGAGACTGGTTTGCTGCACGCTCTTTCCGCTGCCTGCGCTTGATTTCTGCATGCTTTCGACCATGAGACTCGAGGTGCACAGCGCTCTCCTGGATGCACTTCCTCCAAGTAGGGCGGTCTTTGGCCAGCGTCTCCCAGGTGTCAGTGGCGATGTTGCACTTTATCAGGGAGGCTTTGAGGGTGTCCTTGTAACATTTCCTCTGCCCAACTTTGGCTCGTTTGCCGTGAAGGAGTTCCGAGTAGAGCGCTTGCTTTGTGAGTCTCGTGTCTGGCATGCGAACTATATGGCCTGCCCAGCGGAGCTGATCAAGTATGTCACCTGGTGAATGCAGAAATGTGTAGCATGCTGTGAGATGGAGCATATATCCCCTGCTGATGCCTGAAAGGAGCCAGAGGCATAGAAGGCAAGTGCCGCAGTCACCTTCACCTCAATGGGTGGTGCAGTCCTGTTTCTGCTGGTAGGCTGTGATATGTTCTACTATACAGTATAAATGCACACGAGGCCCATACTTGAGAGAAGGTCACTCTGTGACCAGTTACCTTTATTACCAAGACCTCAAGTGATGAAGGTGGGTGGAGCTTCCCCTTTTATACCTGAAAGTCCAGGTTAGGAGTGTCTCCCACAGGTTCACCCCCTTGTGGTCAATGTTCTCAAGGTATACAACTTAGTTCAGCTTATACATGGGTTACAATGATAGTTGAATACATGACAGGCTGTAGGTCTGCCTTTATGAGCTGGCATATCTGTCAGCACTTCTTTTCGGAAGCGCAGCTTTCTAATGCACTGTGCTTCAGAGAGCTGCAGGTTTGAGTGCTGTTCCCTATTACCCGTGGAGGGTAAGGCTTCCTCCCCATATGTCACAGTATAGCCCCCAGCTTTTAAAATGTCCTTAATTGTTCTTTAAAATGAACTATAAACTCACATAAACTTCACTATGAAAAACGTAGCCTTCTTCTCCCAATCCTTTAAGCACTCAAATTCTGCTCTGTTTTAAAGGTGGTGCCGTTAGCGCTGGGTGCGCCCTGGATGGGATTTCTTTTTGTTGGCGGTTTCCTGGGCGGACGCTAAATCGGGTGATATGTTTGAAAGTTCCGCCTGGGGCGTTAGCGCAGTGTTGCACACCGATTGACGTCATCCAAACGGTGAAAACATCGGGTGGGCACTAAGTTTTAACGCCGCCGCAAAACCACTGCTGAAAGTTCCACCCGGGCGCAAAATGTTGTGCGTCTCGCTTCGCGCCAAAAAATTGTTTTTGCGCCCCGCCCAGGTGCTAAACGGGTCGCACAGGAGCCAAAAATCCTGCCCATCAGATAGAGATTATCTGCTTCAGCACTCCAGTTGTTAACTGGGACACATATTAGGAAATTCTGCTGCACCATATATGATTCCTTGAGAACCCAGAGAGTTGTGCCTTCAGAAGAGGAAGAGGAGGGGAGAAGTATTGGCAAAATAACAATTGATGAGAATAAACTCTTTAAAAATCTTACTAAGAACAGTTTATAATACATCATTATAATATATTGTATTTTAAGCAGCGAGTGCAGTTTGTGATTCAATGTAATACAGATAATAGTGATCAAAGCGTCATACATTCAGTATTGTTATATTGCATTTTTTTTCTGTTAGAAAATTAAAGGAAGAAATGCAATTCAGTTTGTATTATTTTGCAAAAAGTTTCCTTAATGGTCTACAGCCCTACTACCCCTGCACAATATGTTTAAAATTGGGGCATTTGAGTAAAGAAAAGAAAATTACATTACTGAACTATTGCTGGAACCCCCAGCTAACCATCCTTAGCACAAATAATAAACATGGCTAAAACTATAACCCTCCAGACACACAAGACAGAAGAGTGCCAGATAATTGAAAACATGTGTCTAGTATTTTGATCTACAAATATGACGATGTCTACTTTGAATTCAACTATCCAATTTTTCGCTCTAATATATAATTTCTGTGGTTTATGACTGCTGCTATTCTGTCTTATTTTCCTGGGCAATCCACCTGGTTTTCATACAAATTTTTATACCAGGAATGTTTGATGTCAGTCCTTATTCTGGCTGCAATGCTTAATAAGATCATTCATCCAGCAGTACAACAAAGTAGGTAATTTTGCAGTTAAATGGTCTCAACCTTTCTTAAATTTATCCAAGATCTTTGATGCTGTCTGTCCCATTTCAATATTGATCAAATCAGATCTGAGGTATACTGTTTTATGCAGTGAAAGTTTATCAGGCTAGACTTTCATCTATGATGCAATCAGCAACAGAAATGGTGTAGGGACGGACCTCCACGTCCCAACTGCACCAGCACTGGCCCTGCTGAATTTTCTGGGGTCAGATTAATTTCAATGATGAAGACGTGCTGCCATTGGTATTTCTGCCTCTGATTGGGAGCTCAACACCTGGTGTGTGGGCAATGGTGCGTTGCTGGAGGATTTTAACAGTTGCAGCAACCGAACAGGTCGCCAAGTGTGTTTTCCATTGAAAGCAAGATTAGCGATTGTAAATATCTGTGAGTGCAGAGCCCCCAGATTATTTTGAGGCATCAGTAGAAGTGGCACAATATAGAAGTGGCACAATTCAAGGCGTGGAAGATGTGTTTGGGCTGCAGAGGAGGAGGTTATTAAAGGGAACAGTGGAAGAATGTTGTAAGATTCTTCTTACACAATCCCTCAGATGGCTACTGAAATGCAATAACCTTACTGGGCAGGCAAGGTGAATAGATTTAGTAGAACCTTCCAAGAATGCACTCTAGTAACCATGTTTGCTACTTGCAACCATCTTTTCCTCACTAGCTTCCCAGGAGACTAGCTCTACACCATTATACAACAAGAAGATATAGAGGAGGAAGAACAAGATCACGTAAAGAAAGAAAAAAAGAGCTTGCATTCATATAGCGCTTTGGATGGAACTGGGGATGGAAGATGACGATAATGTCAGGAGATGATTGCCCTAGTCAGATGCGTCTTGGGACTCAGATCTCATCTGTTCTGCTTTTAAAAAGGATGCTTGCAGACCATCCAATGTATGTGCAAACAATGGGGATGATGTCCCAGAAAATGCTGCATATGGCAAGGCAATTGGTGTTTGACTTCAGTAAAAGAGACAGATAGACTGTTAGACAGATAGAGAGATGTACCATGTCATCTGGTACATCTCTCTATCTGTCTAACAGTCTATCTGTTGCACAGGAGGGCAGGAAAAAGAGTGGGAGAGCAATAGTAATAGGGGATTCAATTGTAAGGGGAATAGATAGGCATTTCTGCGGCTGCAACCGAGACTCCAGGATGGTATGTTGCCTCCCTGGTGCAAGGGTCAAGAATGTCTCGGGGCAGGTGCAGGACATTCTAAAAAGGGAGGGAGAACAGCCAGTTGTCGTGGTGCACATTGGTACCAACGACATAGGTTAAAAAAAGGGATGAGGCCCTACGAAATGAATTTAAGGAGCTAGGAGCTAAATTAAAAAGTAGGACCTCAAAAGTAGTAATCTCGGGATTGCTACCAGTGCCACGTGCTAGTCAGAGTAGGACTCGCAGGATAGCGCAGATGAATACGTGGCTTGAGCAGTGGTGCAGCAGGGAGGGATTCAAATTCCTGGGACATTGGAACAGGTTCTGGGGGAGGTGGGACCAGTACAAACCGGACGATCTGCACCTGGGCAGGACCGGAACCAATGTCCTAGGGGGAGTGTTTGCTAGTGCTGTTGGGGAGGAGTTAAATTAATATGGCAGGGGGATGGGAACCAATGCAGGGAGACAGAGGGAAACAAAAAGGAGACAAAAGCAAAAGACAGAAAGGAGATGAGTAAAAGTGGAGGGCAGAGAAACCCAAGGCAAAAAACAAAAAGGGCCACTGAATATAAAGGGGCTGCAGGAGGGGTCAAAACTAGAAATCATGGTTTAAAAACTAGGATTAAAACACTCTACCTAAACGCACGCAGCATTCGAAATAAAGTAAATGAGTTGACGGCACAAATCATTACAAATGGGTATGATTTGGTGGCCATTACAGAAACATGGTTGCAGGGTGGCCAAGACTGGGAATTAAACATACAGGGGTATCTGACGAGTCGGAAAGATAGACAAGAAGGGAAAGGAGGTGGGGTAGCTCTGTTAATAAAGGATGATATCAGGGCAGTTGTAAGAGACGATATTAGCTCTAATGAACAAAATGTTGAATCATTGTGGGTGGAGATTAGAGATAGTAAGGGGAAAAAGTCACTGGTGGGCGTAGTTTATAGGCTCCCAAATAATAACTTTACGGTGGGGCGGGAAATAATCAAGGGAATAATGGAGGCATGTGAAAAAGGAACGGCAGTAGTCATGGGGGATTTTAACTTACTTATCGATTGGTCAACTCAAATCGCACGGGGTAGCCTGGAGGAGGAATTCATAGAATGCATATGGGATTGTTTCTTAGAACAGTATGTTACAGAACCTACAAGGGAGCAAGCTATCTTAGATCTGGTCCTGTGTAATAAGACAGGAAAAATAAACGATCTCCTAGTAAAAGATCCTCTCGGAATGAGTTATCACAGTATGGTTGAATTTGTAATACAGAGTGAGGGTGAGGAAGTAGTGTCTCAAACGAGCGTACTATGCTTAAACAAAGGGGACTGCAGTGGGATGAGGGCAGAGTTGGCTAAAGTAGACTGGAAACACAGACTAAACGGTGGCACAATTGAGGAACAGTGGAGGACTTTTAAGGAACTCTTTCATAGTGCGCAACAAAAATATATTACAGTGAAAAAGAAGGGTGGTAAGAGAAGGGATAACCAGCCGTGGATAACCAAGGAAATAAAGGAGAGTATCAAATCAAAGACCAATGCGTATAAGGTGGCCAAGGTTAGTGGGAAACTAGAAGATTGGGAAAATTTTAAACAACAGCAAAGAATGACTAAAAAAGCAATAAAGAAAGGAAAGATAGATTACGAAGGTAAACTTGCGCAAAACATAAAAACAGATAGTAAAAGCTTTTGCAGATATATAAAACGGAAAAGAGTGACTAAAGTAAATGTTGGTCCCTTAGAAGATGAGAAGGGGGATTTAATAATGGGAAATGTGAAAATGGCTGAGACCTTAAACAATTATTTTGCTTCGGTCTTCACAGTGGAAGACACAAAAACCATGCCAAAAATTGCTGGTCACAGGAATGTGGGAAGGGAGGACCTTGAGACAATCACTATCACTAGAAAGGTAGTGCTGGAAAGGCTAATGGGACTCAAGTTAGACAAGTTCCCTGGTCTTGATGAAATGCATCCCAGGGTATTAAAAGAGATGGCGGAAGTTATAGCAGATTCATTCGTTATAATCTACCAAAATTCTCTGGACTCTGGGGAGGTACCAGTGGATTGGAAAGCAGCTAATGTAACGCCTCTGTTTAAAAAAGGGGGCAGACAAAAGGCAGGTAACTATTGGCCGGTTAGTTTAACATCTGTAGTGGGGAAAATGCTTGAAGCTATCATTAAGGAAGAAATAGCGGGACATCTAGATAGGAATAGTGCAATCAAGCAGACGCAGCATGGATTCAGGAAGGGGAAATCATGTTTAACTAATTTACTGAAACTCTTTGAGGATATAACGAGCATGGTGGATAGAGGTGTACCAATGGATGTTGTGTATTTAGATTTCCAAAAGGCATTCGATAAGGTGCCACACAAAAGGTTACTGCAGAAGATAGAGGTACGCGGAGTCAGAGGAAATGTTTTAGCATGGATAGAGAATTGGCTGGCGAACAGAAATTAGAGAGTCGGGATAAATGGGTCCTTTTCGGGGTGGAAATCGGTGGTTAGTGATGTGCCACAGGGATCGGTGCTGGGACCACAACTGTTTACAATATACATCGATGATCTGGAAGAGGGGACAGAGTGTAGTGTAACAAAATTTGTAGATGACACAAAGATTAGTGGGAAAGCGGGTTGTGGAGAGGACACAGAGAGACTGCAAAGAGATTTGGATAGGTTAAGCGAATGGGCTAAGGTTTGGCAGATGGAATACAATGTCGGAAAGTGTGAGGTCATCCACCTTTCCTGACCAATTAGCTGGAGTGGTTCCGATAACGTCATGGATGACTCGACTTTAGCTGAGATATTTAAAGGAGCAATGGACAGGTGGACTATGAAAGTAAACTAGCACAAAATATAAAAACAGATAGCAAGAGTTTCTATAGGTATATAAAAAGGAAAAGAGTGGCTAAAGTAAATGTTGGTCCCTTAGAGGACGAGAGCGGGGAACTTGTAATGGGGAACATGGAGATGGCACAAACTCTGAACAAATATTTTGTATCAGTCTTTAAGGTAGAGAACACTAACAGTATTCTGACAGTGGTTAGTCAAGGGGGGGGAGGAACTTAACACAATCACAATCACTAAGGAGGTGGTACTCAGTAAGATAATGGGACAAAAGGCAGATAAATCCCCTGGACTTGATGGCTTACATCCTAGGGTCTTAAGAGAAGTAGCGGCAGGGATTGTGGATGCATTGGTTGTCATTTACCAAAATTCCCTGGATTCTAGGGAGGTTCCAGCAGATTGGAAAACTGCAAATATAATGCCCCTATTTAAAAAAGGAGGCAGACAAAAAGCAGGAAACTATAGACCAGTTAGCCTAACATCTGTGGTTGGGAAAATGTTGGAGTCCATATTAAAGAAGCAGTAGCAGGACATTTGGAAAAGCAAAATTCAGTCAGGCAGAGTCAGCATGGATTTATGAAGGAGAAGTCATATTTGACAAATTTGCTGGAATTCTTTGAGGATGTAACGAACAGGGTGGATAAAGGGGAATCAATGGATGTGGTGTATTTGGACTTCCAGAAGGCATTTGACAAGGTGCCACATGAAAGGTTGCTGCACAAGACAAATTTCACGGGGTTGGGAGTAATATGGATAGAGGATTGGCTAACTAACAGAGAACAGAGAGTGGGATAAAAGGTTCATTCTCTGGTTGGCAACCAGTAACTAGTGAGGTGCCGTAGGGATCAGTGCTGGGACCTCAATTATTTACAATCTATATTAACGACTTGGAAGAAGGGACTGAGTGCAACGTAGCCAAGTTTGCTGACGATACAAAGATGGGAGGAAAAGCAATGTGTGAGGAGGTCACAAAAAATCTGCAAAAGGACATAGACAGGCTAAGTGAGTGGGCAAAAATTTGGCAGATGAAGTATAATGTTGGAAAGTGTGAAGTCATGCACTTTGGCGGAAAAAAAATCAAAGAGCAAGTTATTATTTAAATGGAGAAAGGTGGCAAAGTGCCGCAGTACAGCAGGACCTGGGGGTACTTGTGTTTGTAAAACAAAAGGTACAGCAAGTGATTCGGAAGGCCAATGGTATCATGGCCTTTATTGCAAAGGGGATGGAGTATAAAAGCAGGGAAGTCTTGCGACAGCTATTCAAGGTATTGGTGAAGCCACACCTGGAATACTGCGTGCAATTTTGATTTCCATATTTACGAAAGGATATACTTGCTTTGGAGGCAGTTCAGAGAAGGTTCACTAGGTTGACTCCGGGGATGAGGGGGTTGACATGAGGAAAGGTTGAGTAGGTTGAGCCTCTACTCATTGAAATTCAGAAGAATGAGAGGTGATTTTATCGAAACGTATAAGATTATGAGGGGGCTTGACAAGGTGGATGCAGCGAGGATGTTTCCACTGATGGGGAGACTAGAACTAGAGTGCATGACCTTAGAATAAGGGGCCGCCCATTTAAAACTGAGATGAGGAGAAATTTCTTCTCTCAGAGGGTTGTAAATCTGTGGAATTTGCTGGTTCGGAGAGCTGTGAAAGCTGGGACATTGAATAAATTTAAGACAGAAATAGACAGTTTCTTGAGCGATAAGGGGTTATGGGGAGCGGGCGGGGAAGTGGAGCTGAGTCCATGATCATATCAGCCATGATGTTATTGAATGGCAGAGCAGGCTCGAGGGGCTGTATGGCCTACTCCTGCTCCTATTTCTTATGTTCTTACATTCTTATGATGTCACTTGAAGGCTGGTGGAGGTGGAGTTGTCCATGAGAGTCCTGACGTTCCAGGTCCCGAACTTCATGTTAAAGGAGTGGAAATGCCTGTGCGCGAGTTCTTTTAACGTGGACTAGTCGTTGCACACCGGCCACCACACAGGCTTAGCTGAGCAAGGCCTTGGTCCAGTGGCAAGGGGGTCCAAGATGATTGGAGACTAGGCACTGCTGTATGGGCCTAGTTGCCTACGGCGAGATATTGGCCACAAGCTCAGCGCTGAGTCGCCCCAACCCTCTTCACAATCTTCCTCGCTGTTATGCTCCACCTCATAGTCAACAAGCTTCCTGCTGGAATGGAACTAAACTACAGAATCTTCGTCGTCTCCAGGCCAGGTCCAAGACCACCCCAACATCTGTCGTCGAGTTACAGTACGTGAACGACGCCTGCGTCTGCGCACATTCAGAGGCGGAACTCCAAGTTATAATCAACGTATTTACTGAGGTGTATGAAAGTTTGGGCTTATGCTAAACACCGTAAGACAAATGTCCTCCGCCAGCCTGTCCTTGCCGCACAGCACTGCCCCCCAGTCATCAAGGTCCCCGATTCGGCCCTCGACAACGTGGAACTTTTCCTATACCTCGGGAGCCTCTTATCAACAAGAGCAGACATTGACGATGAGATTCAACACTGCCTCTAGTGCGCCAGTGCAGCCTTCGGCCGCCTGAGGAAAAGAGTGTTTGAAGACCAGGCCCTCAAATCTGCCACCAAGCTCATGGTCTACAGGGCTGTAGTAATACCCGCCCTCCTGTATGACTCAGAGACATGGATCATGTACAGTAGACACCTCAAGTCGCTGGAGAAATACCACCAACGATGTCTCCGCAAGATCCTACAAGTCCCCTGGGAGGACAGACGCACCAACGTTAGCATCCTTGCCCAGGCCAACATCCCCAGCTTTGAAGCACTTACTACACTTAATCAGATCCGCTGGGCAAGCCACATTGTTCGAATGGCAGACATGAGACTGCCAAAGCAAGCGCACTACTCGGAACTCCTTCACTGCAAAAGAGCCAAAGGTCTGCAGAGGGAACGTTACAAGGACACTTTCAAAGCCTCCCTGATAAAATGCAACATCCCCACTGACACCTGGGAGTCCCTGGCCAAAGACCGCCCTAAGTGGAGGAAATGCATCTGGGAGGGCACTGAGCACCTCGAGTCTCATTGCCGAGAGCATGCAAAAACCAAGCACAGGCAGCGGAAAGAGCGCTTGTCAAACCAGTCCCCACCCACCTCTTCCCTCAACGACTATCTGTCCCACCTGTGACAGGGACTGTGATTCTCGTATTGGACTGCTGAGCAACCTAAGGACTCATTTTTAGAGTGGAAGCAAGTCTTCCTCGATTCCGAGGGACTGCCTATTATGGTGGAGGTGGAACGCTAATTGTTACAGCAGAAATTTGTTGCCGGTAGAACAGTTTGATAATAGTACAGCCTGAATAATGCAGAGTCAATGACAGACAGCGGCCCCCAGGTTCAGTGATGCCTCCTTGGAGGTATTATTCAAAGAAGTAAGGCCCGCAGGGACATCCTATACCCTACGGATGAGAGGAAGAGGCCAGTGGCACTGGCCAAGGCTGCATGGCTGGAGATAGCAGAGGAAGTGAGCAGCAGGAGTGTTGTGCCAAGGACATGGATCCAATACAGGAAGCATTTTAATTTCCTCATGAGCTCAGGAAAAGTAAGTACAATGCCACATTGCCCTACATCCTGATGTGCGTGTCATCTCAACCTCCTTACTTTGCCTTCCCAATCCTACTCCTGCGCATCATTACTCACACCAACCTACCTTGCAGGTCCACCCATCCCTCTCTCTCTATGCGCTTACTCACATCCTCATCTGACCATCCACCACTGACATTCACCCTCATCCTAACGCAATGTCACACCTTTGCCTCATTGTCACCCTCTACAGATGTTGCTCATCCATCACTTGCACTCATTCTATGACCCTCACTCAAAGATCTCTTGCTTCCCTCCTTGCAGGAGAAGAGTGCAGAACACACAGGAAAGGCAGAGAACTGGAGGTGGCCCTCCAGTAACAAAACCATTGACTGTAACAGAGGAGGAAGCCCTGGGCATCAGTGGAGTAACAGAGCTGCTGTCGGTGGAAGATGGAGAGAAGAAGATCTCCGAGCTACCTGGTGACAGAATTGAATATCATATAGCAACAGTCACTAACGCTGACTTAATATCAGCAACCAGGGAAACATGATCATGTGCATAATGGTAACTTAAAACATTCTTATTAGAGTCATCTCTTTACTCTGCCACAGGCCCATCAAGTGTCCCTGCCACTCAGAAGAGGTCGCAGACTCTGAGGTGCACCGTCACATGATCCATGCACACCCAGCAACAGCGCAGATACGCACAGGTTGGAGAAAGAGTAGTGTTGTCATCTGCTGTCTCACACATCACATGTGGGCAGGAGCAGATGGTGGACACAGGTACAGCAGTGGAGGGTCCTCGTCAGAGGGTGCAGGATGCTCTAAGCAATGCTCAGCTGGATGCAGATGCTGGACTTGGGGGCCATCAACAAACAGGATGATGCTTGAGCAACAAAAAATGCGGGTGGTTCTCGCAGATATTCCAGCCATGTTGTGCTCGATTGTAGGGAGAATGGAGGAATCCATCTCCAACATAAGCAATACGATGTCGCAGGCGATGGCTATGATCTATTCGTCCATGGAAAGGATGGCCACCTGCATGGAGCATCAAATGCATCTGTCGAACAAGTGCATGCTTGCTGTGAACAACAGCTTGCAGACTCTGATTGCAGCCATATCCAGGATGGATAGACACCTAGAGTTGGCCCTTAATTGTACCACTGATATGCAGCAAAGTGCTCTCCAGCTCCTTGCTAGCAGGGAAATGTGGGTGGCCCATGAGAGGGATGATGGTGAGAGAGGACATGGAAGCGTGGGCTCTGCTCAAAGTGCTCCCACTTTTCTCCCGTTGCTCACCCCCAACCCCCACCCTCAGTTTGAGCCCTATATGCTGACTCATATCCCGATAGCGAAGTCTGTCCCTGCACAGGTGCAATATGCAATATGCACCGCTGCTGGTGCCATGTCCACTTCAGTTTCCTCCTCTTCCTCTTCGTGTTCCTCCTGCTCCTCATCCTCATCATCTTCCTCGTCCGAAGAGGCTCTGCACGCTGCGCCTTGCTCCTCCTGTAGCTCCAATCCTCACTGCTGCGCTATGTTGTGCAGAGTGCAGTGTATGACAAACATTCTAGCGACCCTGGTTGGGGCGTATTGAATGGCTCCTCTAGATCTATCCAGGCATCTGAAGCTCATCTTCAGTAGCTTACTCTATTATACATCTCAACATCATCTGGCTTTAATTGGAGCGCTCTTTGGCCTCATTGCTTGATTTCCTCATGGGTGTCATCAGCCATGTCTTCACTGGATACCCCTTGTCTCCAAGCAGCCAGCTGGTAAGTCTGGTCGGAGGTGTGAAGAGCTGAGGGTGGGTGGACTGGCGCAGGATGAATGATTCATGACAGCTCCCTGGATATCTGGCACACACATGCATGATGATCTTTTTGTGATTGCAGAAGAGCTGCACATTGAGGGAGTGGAAGCACTTATGGTTCACAAACATTCCTGGGTGATGTGGGGCTGTCTTGATGATCACACGTGTGCAGTCAATGACACACTGCACCTGTGGGAAGCCAGCCAGAGCCGCAAAGTCTAGTGCCCGCTCAGTCTGACTGGCTTCATCAGTGCAAAGTGTACATAAGTGCCTGATTTGTCAAACAGGGCATTGGTCACCTGGGTGAAGCATTTATGGGTGACCGACTGCGAGATATTGCTATTCTCTCCTGCGGATCCCTGAAAAGAGTCTCGGGCAAAGAAGTTGAGGGCAGTGGTGACTTTGACATCCGCTGGTCATACGTGTCTACGAGGTCCTCTTGGCAGCAGGTGCTCTTCCAGGTCGTGATATGCTCCTCCTGTACTATGTGGGAACTCAGGGATGCTTCCGGTGTCCCTGACGATTACGTGTGCGGGAAGTGCATCTGCCTGCAGATCCTGACAGGCCGCATTGCGGCACTGGAGCTGCGGGTGGATGAACTCTGGAGCATCCACAATGCTGAGAATGACGTGAATAGCACGTTTAGTGAGTTGGTCACACCGCAGGTAAAGGTTACACAGCCAGATAGGGAACGGGTGACCAACAGGAAGAGCAGTGCAAGGAAGGTAGTGCAGGGGTCCCCTGCGGTCATCACCCTGCAAAACAGATACTCCGCTTTGGGTACTGTTGAGGGGGATGACTCGTCAGGGGAAGGCAGTAGCAGCCAAGTTCATTGCACCGTGGGAGGCTCAGCTGCACAGGAGGGCAGGAAAAAGAGTGGGAGAGCGATAGTGATAGGGTATTCAACTGTAAGGGGAATAGATAGGCGTTTCTGTGGCCGCAACCGAGACTCCAGGATGGTATGTTGCCTCCCTGGTGCAAGGGTCAAGGATGTCTCGAGCGGGTGCAGGACATTCTGAAAAGGGAGGGTGAACAGCCAGTTGTCGTGGTGCATATAGGTACCAACGATATAGGTAAAAAAACGGGATGAGGTCCTACGAGACGAATTTAGGGAGCTAGGAGCTAAATTAAAAAGTAGGACATCAAAAGTAGTAATCTCAGGATTGCTACCAGTGCCATGTGCTAGTCAGAGTAAGAATCGCAGGATAGCTCAGATGAATACGTGGCTTGAGGAGTGGTGCAGAAGGGAGGGATTCAAATTCCTGGGATATTGGAACCGGTTCTGGGGGAGGTGGGACCAGTACAAACCGGACGGTCTGCACCTTGGCAGGACCGGAACCAATGTCCTAGGGGGAGTGTTTGCTAGTGCTGTTGGGGAGGAGTTAAACTAATATGGCAGGGGGATGGGAACCTATGCAGGGAGACAGAGGGAAATAAAAGGGAGACAGAGGCAAAAGATAGAAAGGAGAATAGTAAACGTGGAGGGCAGAGAAACCCAAGGCAAAAAACAAAAAGGGCCACATTACAGCAAAATTCTAAAGGGGCAAAGTGTGTTAAAAAGAAAAGCCTGAAGGCTCTATGCCTCAATGCGAGGAGTATTCGGAATAAGGTGGATAAATTAACTGCGCAGATAGCAATTAATGGATATGATATAGTTGGCATCACGGAGACATGGCTCCAGGGTGACCAAGGCTGGGAACTCAACATCCAGGGGTATTTAACATTTAGGAAGGATAGACAGAAAGGAAAAGGAGGCGGGGTGGTGTTGCTGGTTAAAGAGGAAATCAATGCAATAATAAGGAAGGACAATGGTTTAGATGATGTGGAATCGGTATGGGTGGAGCTACGGAATAGCAAAGGGCAGAAAATGCTGGTGCAAGTTGTGTACAGGCCACCAAACAGCAGTAGTGAGGTTGGGGATAGCATCAAACAAGAAATAAGGAATGTGTGCAATAAAGGTACAGTAGTTATCATGGGTGACTTTAATTTACATATTGATTGGGCTAACCAAACTGGTAGCAATGCGGTGGAGGAGAATTTCCTGGAGTGTATTAGGGATGATTTTCTTGACCAATATGTCGAGGAACCAACTAGAGAGCTGGCCATTCTAGACTGGGTGATGTGTAATGAGAAGGGACTAATTAGCAATCTTGTTGTGCGAGGGGAAGAGTGACCATAATATGGTAGAATTCTTTATTAAGATGGCGAGTGACACAGTTGAATCAGAAACCAGGGTCCTGAACTTAAGGAAAGCTAACTTTGACGGCATGAGGCGTGAATTGGCTAGAATAGACAGGTGAATGAAACTTAAAGGGTTGACGGTGGATAGGCAATGGCAAACAGTTATAGATCACATGGATGAACTTCAACAATTGTACATCCCTGTCTGGAGTAGAAATAAAACAGGGAAGGTGGCTCAACCATGGCTAACAAGGGAAATTAAGGATAGTGTTAGATCCAAGGAAGAGGCATATAAATTGGCCAGAAAAAGCAGCAAACCAGAGGACTGGAAGAAATTTAGAATTCAGCAGAGGAGGACAAAGGGTTTAATTAGGAGGGGGGAAATAGAGTACGAGAGGAAGCTTGCCGGGAACATAAAAACTGACAGCAAAAGCTTCTATAGATATGTGAAGAGAAAAAGAGTAGTGAAGACAAACATAGGTCCCTTGCAGTCAGACTCGGGTGAATTTACAATGGGGAACAAAGAAATGGCAGACCAATTGAACAAATATTCTGGTTCTGTCTTCACGAAGGAAGACACAAAAAATCTTCCGGATGTACTAGGGGACCGAGGGTCGAGTGAGAAGGAGGAATTGAAGGATATCCTTATTAGGCGGGAAATTGTGTTGGGGAAATTAATGGGATTGAAGGCCGATAAATCCCCGGGGCCTGATTTTCTGCATCCCAGAGTAATTAAGGAAGTGGCCCCAGAAATAGTGGATGCATTGGTGATCATTTTCCACCAGTCTATCAACTCTGGATCAGTTCCAGTGGACTGGAGGGTAGCTAATGTAACACCACTTTTTAACAAAGGAGGGAGAGAGAAAATGGGTAATTATAGACCGGTTAGCCTGACATCAGTAGTGGAGAAAATGTTGGAATCAATTATTAAGGATGAAATAGCAGCGCATTTGGAAAGCAGTGACAGGATCGGTCCAAGTCAGCATGGATTTATGAAAGGGAAATTATGCTTGACAAATCTTCTGGAATTTTTTGAGGATGTAACTAGCAGAATGGACAAGGGAGAACCAGTGGATGTGGTGTATTTGGACTTTCAAAAGGCCTTTGACAAGGTCCCACATAAGAGATTGGTGTGCAAAATCAAAGCTCATGGTATTGGGGGTAATGTACTGGCGTGGATAGAGAATTGGTTGGCAAACAGGAAGCAGAGATTCAGGATAAACGGGTCCTTTTCGGAATGGGAGGCAGTGACTAGTGGAGTGCCGCAGGGCTCAGTGCTGGGACCCCAGCTATTTACAATATACACCAATGATTTGGATGAAGGAATTGAGTGTAATACCTCCAAGTTTGCAGATGACACTAAACTGGGTGGCGGTGTGAGCTGTGAGGAGGATGCTAAGAGGCTGCAGGGTGACTTGGACAGGTTAGGTGAGTGGGCAAATGCATGGCAGATGCAGTATAATGTGGATAAATGTGAGGTTATCCACTTTGGTGCCAAAAACATGAAGGCAGAATATTATCTGAATGGCAGCAGATTAGGAAAAGGGGAGGTTCAACGAGACCTGGGTGTCATGGTTCATTAGTCATTGAAAGTTGGCATGCAGGTACAGCAGGTGGTGAAGAGGCAAATGGCATGTTGGCCTTCATAGCTAGGGGATTTAAGTATAGGAGCAGGGAGGTCTTACTGCAGTTGTACAGGGCCTTGGTGAGGCCTCACCTGGAATATTGTGTTTAGTTTTGGTCTCCTAATCTGAGAAAGGACATTCTTGCTATTGAGGGAGTGCAGCGAAGGTTCACCAGACTGATTCTAGGGATGGCTGGACTGATATATGAGGAGAGACTGGATCAAAGGGCCTTTATACACTGGAGTTTAGAAGGATGAGAGGGGATCTCATAGAAAGTAGAAGATTCTGACGGGACAGAACAGGTTAGATGTGGGAAGAATGTTCCCGATGTTGGGGACGTCCAGAACCAGGGGACACAGGATAAGGGGTAGGCCATTTAGGACTGAGATGAGGAGAAACTTCTTCACTCAGAGAGTTGTTAACCTGTGGAATTCCCTGCCGCAGAGAGTTGTTGATGCCAGTTCATTGGATATATTCAAGGGGGAGTTAGATATGGCCCTTATGGCTAAAGGGATCAAGGGGTATGGAGAGAAAGTGGGAAAGGGGTTCTGAGGTGAAGGATCAGCCATGATCTTATTGAATGGTGGTGCAGGCTCGAAGGGCCAAATGGCCTACTCCTGCACCTATTTTCTATGTTTCTATGTAACAAGGTACAAATGTCTGCCATGACCTGACGCAATAGTCTGAGGCTTCTGAGGCAGTGGTGTTCAGTCATGTCCAGGAAGCTGATCCTCTGCCTATACACCCTGTGTTGGGGGTATCATAGCCTGTGAGATCCACCGCTGTACTCATGCTTTCTCTCCTGTGGAGCAGCAGGTCGGTGACGAGAAGGCTGCTGCAGCTAGTGCTGGTGTTGTAGCTGTTGGGGCTCATCTTGGTCTGAACCTGAGGTCAAAGGTGAAACACCATAAGTGGCACCTACGCTGATCTGATAGGTGACAGTTAACGTGGAGATCAGAGGCACAATGCAATGAGAGTGACTTCCGATGTAATGAGAGTGACTGCCAAAGTTGTAGAAATCAGCTGCAAACTCCTGAAAGCAAGCTCTCAGCACAAGTGGTGTCAGCAAGAGCTTTTTCCCTCGGCAAGGAAGCAGGTGCGAGATGTGAGTATTTATGTGACGTTTTTTAGCTGTCAATTGTTCAACTCCCCCAATGGCCGCTCTGCTCTCACCTTACTTTCATTGATGAGGTTCAGCAAGCCTGTGAAACTCTTTTTGGAGTTCATCTGCAAAACAAAAAAACATTAAACGGTGACACTCCAGACATTTACAAGGCCCTTTTTTTCCCCCCCTTTTTTTTTTGTGTTTTTCTTTTTTTGGTTTTTTTTTGGGCACTAAAATCACAATTTTCCCCAGTGCCCCCTATAAAAGTGAAGGGGGACACTAAAAGCACCGGCAATTAAAACAAATTAAACTTAAAAAACGTAAAATCAAATTAAAATTTGGTTGCCGGGCGTGATGATGCACTCCAGTCCCTCCGGTGCCCACCTCTCGCGGAAGGCCGCGAGCGTACCGGTGAGCAAGCCTGTGAATCCCGTGGGCAACCAGTAAAAGCTGCAACATGTTAACAAGGCTAATAGCCTCTGTACGAGCTTTCAACTACTTTAATTATCTCACCCGCCTCTACTGAGGGGGTTCTCTGGTGCGCTGACTAACGCGCCCGAGTTAAAGGCAAAAGCCGATGGGTTGTAACCAGCTTTCCGAAGCGCTGTCAATATCAGTGCTTTTAACTGACCACTCGCTCGCAAACCCGCACATTCTGCAAAGTAAAAATGCAGGCCACTGTGACAGTATGGTAATCACTGCACAGTCCATCCAAAATCTTGCTTTTCACCTAAAATGCATCCTAAAATGTAGTATTCTTTTTATCCACCTTGGAGGAATGAAAGGCTGTGTGAAAATTGCCAAGTTTGAAACCCAAGGTTAAGTGAACTCCCACCACCCTCCAGCCCATTGCTCATCGCCCTCCCACACCACCATCCCAACCCATGCTCTGGCATTCAGCCAATTGAGCTCCCCTATGCTTGTAATAAATACAGCAGACAAAAAACATAGAATATGGTACCTTAATTACTAATGCAACCCTCTGCTTCTTTTCAGTCTTTACATGATTGGTTATTGCATTGAAAGCAGGAATGGGGTACTGAAGTTGCATGTTCAGCCATGAACTCATTGAATGGCGGTGCAGGCTAGAAGGGCCGAATGGCCTACTCCTGCACCTATTTTCTATGTTTCTATGTTTCTATGTTTCTATGCAACTTGGGAGTACAGATTTCTCACAATTTAACACGTGAAACAGGTAAAATTGCCTCTGGAAAGATAGGCATAATAAATATTATTGAAACATGTTTTACTTTGTTCCATCCATCTCCAAATTCTTTCCTCTTGTGTGTTCTATTCTTTGATGCAACTCATTTTCCTGCACTTTCACGAGCAGTTCATCAGGGAACTCAAATATGTTCAGACATTTGCCTGCAGGGTAGTCCTTCAAAACTAGCCCTGAATCCTTCCGTGTAAATCTCTCCGATCAGCACGTGCCTTCGACAGACCTGACACTGGTAGGAACAAGCCTATCAGGTTTCAGACATGCAGAACTAGACTCTGCACATCACAATGTTTTCACTCTCCCAGGTAGTCTCAAATGGCATTTTTATATTGCTGTTGGGACACTGGTACTCAAGCAGAGATCTCTGGTTCTTAAGTGCCACTCTCTTTTTACTTTATTAGTATTCTGCTGGTGATTGTAAGGCTCAATAGAGTGCCAATAATATATAGCTCTGTGTTTTGCATACCCTTCGACAGCTGCTCTTAGGACTCAAAAAATTAAGATTCTGAATGCCATTGGAAACATGTAGTTTGCCTCATTTTGCATCTCCAATGGCCTTGGCTCCATGTTGGGAGCACACAATTAGAACATTTACCCCTTTAACAGGGCTGTGAGGGGCAGGACCGTCAATCAATAAAAAAAATGCCTTTAAAGGCAGAAGGCTATTCACCTAATTAGTATACAGTCCTAAAAGCTATAAGCAAAGATACCTGTACACCCATTACAGATATCTCTCGGTTCTTCCTTATCCCTTGTTTTATGCACCACGACGTCATGCAGGGCGTGATCCTTACCAACGGATCCATTACAGACCCAATCCATGTCCGGACTGAGGTCAAGCATCAGAACATAAGAACATAAGAAATAGGAACAGGAGTAGGCCATACGGCCCCTCGAGCCTGCTCCACCATTCAGTAAGATCATGGCTGATCTGATCATGGACTCAGCTCCACTTCCCCGCCCACTCCCCACAACACCTTATTCTCTTATCGTTTAAGAAACTGTCTATTTCTGTCTTAAATTTATTCAATGTCCCAGTTTCCACAGCTCTTTGAGGCAGCGAATTCCACAGATTTACAACCCTCTGGGAGAAGAAATTTCTCCTCACCTTTGTTTTTAAATGGGCTGCCCCTTATTCTAAGATCATGCCCTCTAGTTCTAGTCTCCGCCGTCAGTGGAAACATCCTCTCTGCATCCACCTTGTCAAGCCCCCTCATAATCTTATACGTTTCGATAAGATCACCTCTCATTCTTCTGAATTCCAATGAGTAGAGGCCCAACCTACTCAACCTTTCCTCATAAGTCAACCCCCTCAACCCCAGAATCAACAAAGTGAACCTTCTCTGAACTGCCTCCAAAGCAAGTATATCCTTTCGTTAATATGGAAACCAAAACTGCACACAGTATTCCAGGTGTGGCCTTACCAATACCTTGTATAGCTGTAGCAAGACTTCCCTGCTTTTATACTCCATCCCCTTTGCAGTAAAGGCCAAGGTACCATTGGCCTTCCTGCTCACTTGCTGTACCTGCATACTATCCTTTTGTGTTTCATGCACAAGTACCCCCAGGTCCCGCTGTACTGCAGCACTTTGCAATCTTTCTCCATTTAAATAACAACTTGCTCTTTAATTTTTTCTGCCAAAGTGCATGACCTCACACTTTCTGACATTATACTCCATCAACCAAATTTTTGCCCACTCACCTAGCCTGTCTATGTCCTTTTGCAAATTTTTTGTGTCCTCCTCACACATTGCTTTTCCTCCCATCTTTGTATTGTCAGCAAACTTGGCTACGTTACACTCAGTCCCTTCTTCCAAGTTGTTAATATAGATTGTAAATAGTTGGGGTCCGAGCACTGATCCCTGCGGCATCCCACTAGTTACTGGTTGCCAACCAGAGAATGAACCATTTATCCTGACCCCCCCTGTTCGCTCTTAGTTAGCCAATCCTCTATCCATGCTAATATATTACCCCCAACCCCGTGAAATTTTATCTCGTTCAGTAACCTTTTATGTGGCATCTTGTCAAATGCCTTCTGGAAGTCCAAATACACCACATCCACTGGTTTCCCTTTATCCACCCTGTTCGTTACATCCTCAAGAATTCCAGAAAATTTGTCAAACATGACTTCCCCTTCATAAATCCATGCTGACTCTACCTGACCGCATTTTGCTTTTCCAAATGTCCTGCTACTGCTTCTTTAATAATGGATTCCAACATTTTCCCAACCACAGATGTTAGGCTAACTGGTCTATAGTTTCCTGCTTTGTGTCTGCTTCCTTTTTTAAATAGGGGCGTTACATTTGCAGTTTTCCAATCTGCTGGGACCTCCCTAGAATCCAGGGAATTTTGGTAAATGACAACCAATGCATCCACTATCCCTGCCGCTACTTCTCTTAAGACCCTAGGCTGCGTCATCGCCCCAACCCTCTTCTCAATCTTCCTCGCTGCCATGCTCCACCTCACAGTCAACAAGCTCCCCGCTGGAGTGGATCTAAACTACAGAACCAGTGGGAACCTGTTCAACCTTCGCCGTCTCCAGGTCAGGTCCAAGACCACCCCAACCTCGGTCGTCGAGCTCCAGTATGCGGACGACGCCTGCGACTGTGCACATACAAAGGCCGAACTCCAAGTCATAGTAACGTATTTACTGAGGCATACGAAAGCATGGGCCTTACGCTAAACATCCATAAGACAAAGGTCCTCCACCAGCCTGTCCTCGCCGCACAGCACTGGCCCCCAGTCATCAAGATCCATGGCGCGACCCTGGACACTGTGGATCATTTCCCATACCTCAGGAGCCTCCTATCAACAAAAGCAGACATTGACGACGAGATCCAACACCACCTCCAGTGCGCCAGTGCAGCCTTCGGCCACCTGAGGAAAAGAGTGTTTGAAGACCAGGCCCTCAAATCTGCCACCAAGCTCATGGTGTACAGGGCTGTAGTAATACCTGCCCTCCTGTACGGCTCAGAGACATGGACCATGTACAGTACACACCTCAAGTTGCTGGAGAAATACCACTAACTTTGTCTCCGCAAGATCCTACAAATCCCCTGGGAGGACAGATGCACCAACGGTAGCGTCCTCGACCAGGCCAACATCCCCAGCTTTGAAGCACTGACCATACTTGATCAGCTCCACTGGGCAGGCCACATAGTTCGCATGCCAGACACGAGACTCCCAAAGCAAACACTACTCGGAACTCCTTCACGGCAAAGGTGGGCAGAGGAAACGTTACAAGGACACTATCAAAGTCTCCCTGATAAAGTGCAACATCCCCATTGACACCTTGGAGTCCCTGGCCAAAGACCGTCCTAAGTGGAGGAAGTGCATCCGGGAGGGCGCTGAGCACCTCAATTCTCATCGCTGAGAGCATGCAGAAATCAAGCGCAGGCAGTGGAAAGAGCATGCGGCAAACCTGTCCCACCCACCCTTTCCCTCAACGACTATCTGTCCCACCTGTGACAGCGACTGTGGTTCTCGTATTGGACTGTTCAGCCACCTAAGGACTCATTTTTAGAGTGGAAGCAAGTCTTTCTCTATTCCAAAGGATTACCTATGATGATGATGATGCTTTATGCTTTCAAACTGCAGGCATTTTTTGTAGGATTCCCTTTCCAGTAAGATCAGAAAACATCTCGTGACAACATAAACTGAATGTGCTGCCCACAGCTGACTATCTCAGTTCATGATGCTATTAGAGAGAAGGAAGTACATAAAGGCCAGGTTCTTCCTGCCATTGTCAGTAATATGTTTGGGCTGGATTTCCATATGATCCCCCAGCATTTGACTGCAATTTTCTTAGCGGGGGGCTTTAGTTAATATGCAGGGTAGAATTTCATGAAAATCCTGCTCCTGCCTGGGTCTTTGCTGCTGGGAGGGAGGGAAGGAAATTGGGACTGGGCTGTACCAGTTAAATGGCTGCTGTAGCTGTGATGACCACAAGCACAACAGGGCATTCAGAAGCAAGAGAGGGAGGGGCAGAGCTGAAGCTGCACTTGAGCATTGAAAAGTGATGGCAGAAGAAAGGGCCACATCTGGTGGCCTGCAAAGACCTGGATTTTCAGCTTTACTGATTTTGGGGTGGTAATGGAGGCAGGCGGTCTTGATACCGCCTGGAAAAAGTTTGCGTCCTTGTTTGCAAATTTCAGCAAAAAATGAGGATCCATGATTGGGGGCTCTAAATCTAGTTACAGGATGAACTTTGTGCGCCCGAGCCAAAAATCGTGGCGTCAAAAAAGGTCTTCATTTTGTGCATGCACAGACGTGTTTCAGTTTTCCCGGGCGCAGTCGGTACTTTAGGACACGGCGATTTCCTGCGCGCATGTGCGGATGACCCGGCCCACCTCTGAGACTTCAGTAGAAATGGCGCTGCAGGAGGGCAGGCAGCGTGTCAAAAGATTCTCCTCAGAGGCTGCTGAAGCCTTCGTGCAGGCCGTTGAAAGGAGGTGGTCTGGACTCCATCTGGTTGGGGGAGGGAGGCCCTTGTCCAGCATTTCCAAATGGATCTGCCGTGAAATCGCACAGGAGGTGTCAGCGGCAGACACGGTGGCCAGGACTGGCACACAATGCCGCAACAAGTTCAACGAGCTCACGAGAGTCGTCAGGGTGAGTACCCTTCACATTTATGTAGGCCTGCCATCCTCCCAAGATCAATGGAACACACACTGTGAATTATTTGATGGAACTGCCCCTTGTCGCCTCCCAAATCCGTGCCCATCTTTCCCGCAACTCCATGTTTGAAACCCTCCAATCAGGCTTCTGGCCCTGCCACAGTACTGAAACTGCTCTTAGCTAGGTCACAAATGACATCCTAATTAACTGCAACAAAGGTAATCTATCCCTTCTCGTCCTTCTGGACCTGTCTTTAGCCTTTGACACGGTTGATCACAAAGTTCTGCTCCAACGCCTCTCCACCATCATCCAGCTGGATGGAGCTGCACTCTCCTGGTTTTATTCCTATCTTTTCAGCAGTAACCATAAAATCACCTGCAATGGTTTCTCTTCCCGATCCCGCACTGTCACCTTTATTGCCCCCAAGGGTCTATTCTTGACTCCCCCAATTCTGGCTGGTTGCGCATCCGCAATTTTAATCACACAACTATTGGCGACCGTGATTTCAGCTGTCAAGGTTCTAAACTCTAGAATTCGCTCCCTACACCTCTCCGCCTCACTACCTCTACCTCCTCCTTAAAACCTGCATCTACCCTAATTTCTGTTATGTGGCTCGGTGTCAAATTCTGTTTAATAATGCTCCTGCGACGTTTTAGTTAATAGTGCTACATAAATGCAAGTTGTTGTTGGTGTTATGGGGCTAGAACCTCCACTTTTTTTGCCTGCTAAACGGCCACTTAACGCCCATTTTACCGCTGAAATGACGTATAATGCCCATATATCGCCCATTTTGGCATAAAATGGAAACTGACGGGCATTTTTCAGAAACTTACCGCTGAGCGTTACTTTCCCCATGTGCCCAATGCTGGGAAAAAATGTTACCGCCCGCCCACTTTTTTTGGGTGGATTCAGCAGAATGGGAGAATTCAACGGCCATAATATCGCCCAGCGTTACTTTCCTCATGGAATTAACGCCGAGCTTCAATATTAACGCCCGCCCACTGTCTTTTGTCGTAAAGAGCATATTTATCTAAACTAGCGGCCATGGAGCTCGCCCATTGTCAATTTCACCACCTTGCACACTTATCGCCCACAATATCTCTTGCCCAAAAAGTGGAACTAACCGAAACTAATCACAGCATTATGGACGCCATGTTGTAGATCATGCGTCCTTTACAAGGCTTCAGATCGTTGGAGTTGATGTGAACATCTGTAAAAACATCTTGACTATACTGTGACCGATTGGAATTGAAGAGGTGTCTTCGTAGGGACATTCCTTGTTTGTGAGCAGTCAGTGGAAAACAGAGAGCTGCTGCAATGGGGCCTGTCCTTTCTCACCCTCTCTTGGTGAACAAATACATGCAGCCGACTCGACATCAGCGATGAAACGCTCCACTGCATTACATTGGTAAGATGTGACAGACAGATGAGGAGGACCAGACATTACACCCCGCACAAGTACAAGGAGAAGCATTCTTACCTCGACTTGCCTGACACCACCTGCCTTCGGAGACTGTGCTTCCACAAAAAGGTTATTACTGAGGTATGCCAGCTGATAAGGGAAGATCTGCAGCCTGCCAGCACCACCAGTACTGCACTGCCTATCGAGGTCAAAGTCACCGCGGCACTGTCGTTCTATGCCTCGGGTTCTTTTCAGGCCTCAGCTGCTGACATTTGCAGACTTTCTCAGCATGCCATGCATCGCTGCATTAGACAGATCACTGAAGCCCAGTACGCGCGCAGTGGGGGCTTGATCAGAGTCCCTATGACCAGGGCGATACAGAGTGAGAGAGTTCTAGGATTCTTCAGAATTGCAAACTTCCCCAAGGTGCAGGGAACAATAAACTATACGCACATCGCGATGTGGGCACCTTTTCAGGATGCTGAGGTTTTCAGGAACTGCAAGAGATTCCACTCCCTGAATGTTCAACTCGTTGTCGATCACCTGCAAATTATACTGGCAATGAATGCTCAATTTCTGGGTAGCATCCATGATGCTTACATCCTGCGTGAGAGCACTGTATCTGACTTGTTTAACAATCAGCCACAAGGTTAATGCTGGATCTTGGGGACAAAGGATATGGCCTCGGCACCTGGCTGACGACCCCCCTGCGTGACACCCACACCGAGGCCGAGAGGTGATACAACGAGAGCCACAGAGCAACTCGCAATATCGTGGAGAAAACCATTGGAGTGCTGAAGCAGCACTTTAGATGCCTGGACCATTCAGGAGGCGAGCTCTAAAACCACCCTGAGCAGGTACCTCAATTCGTGGTGGTGTGCTCCATGCTACACAACTTGGCCATCAGGAGGGGACGAGAATTGCCTGATGAGTCTGACAGTCCACCTCACCAGGGAGAGGAAGAAGAGGGCAAGGAGGCCCAGACAATTAGGCTGATGCTGAAGCCATGCCCCCGCTCCCCTGTAGACCACATTAAAGGGCCCATGGTGGCATGATAGCTGCAAGAGCCTTATGTCAGGAGCTCATCAATGATCGCTTTGCCTGAAAGAACACTGGTGTTATTTACAAGGCTGACACACTGCTGGGTGTGCAGGTCACACATCAATGGTGGGCATCACCTTGGTGACATTTAAAGTTTAAGTTGATTGAAGTTAAGTGTGATTATACCCTTTGATGTAAAGGAATCACCAGCGTGTAATGGTGGAGCTATCTGAGCCAATGTGCTGCCAGGTTTTGTTAAATAAAAAACATTTAAACTGAACATTAGTCTGAAATCATCAGTATTTATGTACAAACCAACCCTTCCCCCCCCACGCCCCCGCTTCTCCACCTCACCTCTACCCCTTCCCCTTCCCCTCCTGACTCCAAACCGCCTGGCCGAGGAGGTCCACAGGCGATGTTTCATTGAGGGGGAGGCGGGGTGGTGTCGGGGCGGTGACAGCCGAGTCACTGCTTGGATGGATATGGGAGAGGACGGTCCCAAGGTGGGAACGTGCTCCGAGCCAGAAGCAAGATGGTTGCTGCTGGCTCTCATGTGTGGTTGGCAATGGGGGTGCGGCACCTTGGGGTACAGTGCAGGGCTCCGGGATCATTGGGAGCCCTCTGCCACTAGTGTTCTTGGCTACCAGCTCCAGGGCCTCCTCCATCCCTTCCATGTTATATCTTATTTGTTTTACAAAAACTCAGTGCCAACTATGTTCTTGGTGCTTAGTAGGCTTTTTGCTGATGGTGAATCTCCGTCGTTCCTCTCACAACAGCCAGATAAACATAGAAACATAGAAACATAGAAAATAGGTACAGGAGTAGGCCATTCGGTCCTTTGAGCCTGCACCGCCATTCAATGAGTTCATGGCTGAACATGCAACTTCAGTACCCCATTCCTGCTTTCTCACCATACCCCTCGATTTCCCTAGTAGTAAGGACAACATCTAACTCCTTTTTGAATATATTTAGTGAATTGGCCTCAACAACTTTCTGTGGTAGAGAATTCCACAGGTTCACCACTCTCTGGGTGAAGAAATTTCTTCTCATCTCGGTCCTAAATGGCTTACCCCTTATCCTTAGACTGTGACCCCTGGTTCTGGACTTCCACAACATTGGGAACATTCTTCCTGCATCTAACCTGTCTAAACCCGTCAGAATTTTAAACGTTTCTATGAGGTCCCCTCTCATTCTTCTGAACTTCAGTGAATACAAGCCCAGTTGATCCAGTCTTTCTTGATATGTCAGTCCCGCCATCCCGGGAATCAGTCTGGTGAACCTTCGCTGCACTCCCTCAATAGCAAGAATGTCCTTCCTCAAGTTAGGAGACCACAACTGTACACAATACTCCAGGTGTGGCCTCACCAAAGTCCTGAACAACTGCAGTACCACCTCCCTGCCCCTGTACTCAAATCCCCTCGCTATGAAGGCCAACATGCCATTTGCTTTCTTCACCACCTACTTTACCTGCATGCCAACCTTCAATGACTGATGTACCATGACACCCAGGTCTCATTGCACCTCCCCTTTTCCTAATCTGTCACCATTCAGATAATAGTTTGTCTCTCTGTTTTTACCCCCAAAGTGGATAACCTCACATTTATCCACATTATACTTCATCTGCCATGCATTTGCCCACTCACCTAACCTATCCAAGTCACTCTGCAGCCCCATAGCATCCTCCTCGCAGCTCACACTGCCACCCAACTTAGTGTCATCCACAAATTTGGAGATACTACATTTAATCCCCTCGTCTAAATCATTAATGTACAATGTAAACAGGTGGGGCCCAGCACAGAACCTTGCGGTACCCCACTAGTCACTGCCTGCCATTCTGAAAAGTACCCATTTACTCCTACTCTTTGCTTCCTGTCTGCCAACCAGTTCTCAATCCACGTCAGCACACTACCCCCAATTCCATGTGCTTTAACTTTGCACATTAACCTCTTGTGTGGGACCTTGTCAAAAGCCTCCTGAAAGTCCAAATACACCACATCAACTGGTTCTCCCTTGTCCACTCTACTGGAAATATCCTCAAAAAATTCCAGAAGATTTGTCAAGCATGATTTCCCTTTCACAAATCCATGCTGACTTGGACCTATCATGTCACCTCTTTCCAAATGCGCTGCTATGACATCCTTAATAATTGATTCCATCATTTTACCCACTACCGATGTCAGGCTGACCGGTCTATAATTCCCTGTTTTCTCTCTCCCTCCTTTTTTAAGCACACACCACAGCCACACAAGCTTTCAGTGCCTCTGAGCTCCCTCTCTGTCTCCTCATCTATGCATACCATGATGACCTTTGACCTCCTGAATCGCGGGAATCGAGTGTTGCCTTGCCGTAGCTAAGCACAGCCACACTTTACGGCAGAAGATCAAAAAATTTTACGTTACCGCCCATTTGATATCACTTGCGGTAACGCCCATTTTCAAAAATGTAAACTCGGTGTTTTGAGAATGGGCGAGAACCCGCCATTCTGAAAACCCGTTTTTAATGCCCAAGCCAGAAATAGCGCCCATTTTTGGGCGACCAGCACAAAAGTCGAGGTTCTAGCCCATGGGCTTTTACATGAAAACAGTTAACCCAAGTTTCTTCTGTGATGATTATTTGATGTAAATCATGACTGGGTGTTATGTTCTGAATCTTACAAAATACTATTTGCACTCATACTATCAAATTTTGTTTGATAACACTCCTTTGAAGCATCTTGGGACGTTTTACTATGCTAAAGACATTTTTGATATTGTGTATGAGCAATATTCTTAGCTACAAACGAAAACCAATCCCATGAAATGTTATTCAGTTTAACATATTAACAGTAACTATTCTGTCTTACAGTCTCTATGTTCATGAAATAGGTCAGTGTGGAATTTCTGTTGTCAATAGAGATTATAATATTTTCCATATTAATCATGATCTTTCTGAAAGAAACCAGGGAAGGAAGCAAGTTAGTGACCTCGTACTCAAAGGGAACAAGATATATTCTGATGCAACTTGAACCAAATTATTGCTCCTCATTTTAAACACCAAGAGCTAGATTTTCCACATTTTTGCATGCTTAACGCCCAGTTAACATCCATTTTACCGCTGAAATGATGTAAAACACCCATATATCGCCCATTTAGCCACAAAATGGAAACGGATGGGCATTTTTCGGAAACTTATCGGCAAGCGTTATTTTCCCCATGTGCGTAACGCCGGGATAAAATAAAACCACCCGCCCACTTTTTTTGGGTCGAATCATCAGAATGGGCAAAATCAACGCCCGTAATATCGCCCAGCGTTAGTTTCCGCACGGAATTAACACCGAGATTCAATAATACTGCCCACCCACTTTTTTTTGTCATAAAGATCACATTTGCAGAAACTAACGCCCAGGCGATTGCCCTGCGTCACTTTCACCACCTCGCACACATCTCGCCCACACTATCGCACGCCCCAAAAAACAGCCGGAGAAAGTGGAACTGTTCTGAACTAAAGCCAGCGGAGTGGGTGCCATTTTTAAAATCGCAGATCGCTTCATTCAAAAGGCTGCTTCAACTTGGGGGGAGTTTGGATTGACTCTGGAGTTCTTCTCAGGTGAAGAGACCATCTCAACAGACATATTTTCAGACTCTGGACTATTGGGGTTTACTCTAGGTGTATTTTTGTGAGGATATTATTGCTTCTGATCAATCGCTATTATACTTTCATTGCAATGGGGCCAGCCATTTCTCAGCCTGCATCGAGTAATACGCAGATGCTGCAGAGTGCAAATGGCTCAATGTGTGATGCACATCATTATGTGTCCAATTTTAGATGTGCAAGAATGAGGAGGAGGGCCAGACCATACATGCTCCGCATGTACAGGGAAAAGAGGTCTTACCTCAATATGTGCGAGCACACCTGCCTTCAGAGACTACGCTTCCACAAGGTGGTGATCAATGAAATATGTGAGCTCATCAGGCCACATATGCAGCCTGCCATCAGGACATCAGTATCAATCGAGGTCAAGGTCACCGCGGCATTGTCTTTCTACGCATCCAGTTCCTTTCGGGCCTCCGCGATCGAGATTTCCCCTCTGTCTCACCATGCCACACATCGCTGCATTAGACAGGTCACGGAGGCCCTGTACGTGTGAAGGATGGACTTTATCAGCTTCCCCATGACCATGGAGGCTCAGACTGACAGGGCTGGAGCATTCTACCACATTGCTAAGTTCCCCAGGGTGCAGGGACCACACAGTACACCCTTCTCAGGGCCCAGTGCTTTTTCGTAACAGAAAAGGATTTCACTCCCTGAAGGTCCAACTAGTTGTCGATCACAACCAGATCATAATGGCAGTGAATGCCAAATGTCTGGGCAGCTTTGATGAGGCTCACATCCGGCGTGAGAGCGCTGTCTCTGACATGTTTAAGAATCAGCCACATGGACAAATGCTGGATGCTTACTGCCTAACCACCTGGCCGATGACACCCCTGCGTGACACCCACACCAAAGCCGAGAAGCGATACAACCAGAGACACAGAGACACATGCAATGTGGTCCAGAAAACAATAATTGTGCTTAAGCAGCGCTTAAGATGTCTGGACCAATCAGGAGGGGAGCTACAATACAACCCTGAGCAAGTTGGTAAATTTGTGGTCGTGTGCTCCATGCTGCACATCCTGACTATCAGGAGGGGAGAAGAATTGCCAGAAGGGACTGATCCTCCACCTCAGGAGAGAGAGGAAGAAGAGGACAAGGGGCTGGATGCTGACCTAGGGCCAGACAATCAGGCTGGCTATGCAACCATGCCCACGACCCCCTCCAGACCGCAGGAAAGGGCCCGTGGTGGCTACATAACTGCAAGATTCTTATGTGAGGAGCTGATATCTGAACGATTTGCCTGAAAGGACGTTGCTATGAGTGACAATGCTGACACATTGCTGTGTGTGCAGCTCAGACATCAATGGTGCCCATCAGCTTGGTTCCAGTTAAAGCTTACGTTGATTGAAGTTAAGTTTTATTTAACCCTTTCATGTTAAGGAATCACCAGTGTGTAACGGTCCAACTATCTGAGACAATGCGCATCGAGGTTATGTTCAATTAAAACATTTTTTTATACCAATATTGGTCTGAAATCATAAGTATCATGGGCAAAAACACCCAACCCCCGCCCACACCCCACTTTTTCCACCATTGACATCAATCAAATATTCAACATGTCCAGCAACACAGAATACAAAGGCAAAGCAGAAGGGTGGTCCCTTCCCCCCATGCATTGCAACAAATTGCAGACACCCAGATGGAGATATAACACAGCCATCACCTGTGCACATGCACCTCACTTTCCTTCCCCCTCCCCTTCTTCTCCCCACCTCTACCTCTTCCCCTCCTCGATCCACACCACCTGGCCGAGGAGCTCCTCAGGCGGTGCCTCATTGGAGGGGATGAAGGAGAGGCGGTGGTTGCACGGGTATGGGAGCGGGGGGTGCCGAGGGGGGAACATTCTCTGATGCAGAAGCAGGATCTTGCTCCTGCCCCTCATCTGTCGTTCGCAGTGGTGGTGCAGAACCTAGGCGAGGAGTGCCACGCTCTAGGACCACTGGGAGGCCTGTGCCAGCAGTGTTCCTGGCTATTGCCTCCAGGGCCTCCGCCATCTGCGGAATGTACTCTGTCATGGTGGCCAGCTGTTGGGATATGCCCCCCAATACTTCGAGTAGCTGGTCACATAGAAACATAGAAACATAGAAATTAGGTGCAGGAGCAGGCCATTCGGCACTTCGAGCCTGCACCACCATTCAAAACGATCATGGCTGATCATTCACCTCAGTACCCCTTTCCTGCTTTCTCTCCATACCCCTTAATTCCTTTAGCCGTAAGGGCCATATTTAACTCCTTCTTGAATATATCCAATGAACTGGCATCAACAATTCTCTGCAGTAGGGAATTCCACAGGTTAACAACTCTCTGAGTGAAGAAGTTTCCCCTCATCTCAGTCCTAAATAGGCTTACCCCTTATCCTAAGACTGTGTCCCCTGGTTCTGGACTTCCCCAGCATCGGGAACATTCTTCCCGCATCTAACCTGTCCAGTCCCGTCAGAATTTTATATGTTTCTATGAGATCCCCTCTCATCCTTCTAAACTCCAGTGAATACAGGCCCAGTCGATCCAGTCTCTCCTCATATGTCAGTAACCAATATCTACAGTCTTCCTGGACAACTGTACCATCTCTCCACTCTCATGTCATGCTCGTGGACCAGCCCTGCTGCGTCCACGAAACCTTTGCGGGGTCGGCGCCGTCCTGGGGACAAATGGGGTGCCCTGTGGTGAGGTGCTTGGGGCCGGTACTTCCAGAGCGGAGGCGGGAATGACCGGAGGAGCACTAGATGGCTTTGGGGTGGAATGGCTTCTGGAGCATGGCGATGTAGTTTCCTCATTCGTAGAGAACAGACTCAGTGGATTGACGGGCGCGAATCGGAACTTCTCAGCAGATATAAGGTCGTCCGGCGAGTCCGGCCCCATGCCCCACCTTCTGGCCTCTGTGGCCTTGCCTGGGGCCGTGCTACTGGCTGAGCTGCAAAACACAAATGAGGTTATTAGAGGAGAAGTGGGTGCTAGGGTCACAAGGTGATTCCAGCGCTACAAACAGCATATGCACGACAAAAGCACTACTGCTATCAAGATTATCACAGACATCACATTTCATGACCATCAACATATAGTGCATTGCAATGATTTTCATGAGGCCAGCATTATTTATAGGACAATTTTAGAAATCAGCTATCGTGTATGATTGTTTGGATCTCAGTGGGTATGGCATCTATTGACTTTACATCACGCAATGGTGTAAACTTTACTCATGTCGCTTCACTTCAGAGTCTGCAGATGCTTATGTGGCTGTCCAGGGGTGCTTCCCCACGAATGCGAGCACCCGCTGCTCCATGTCAGTGATGCCGCTGACAACTGGTGGCCCCCCACCCATTCGCCTCTGCATGGACCTCATCGTTGATAGCTTCTTCTGTAAATGGTGACAGGACGACATGGCATGAGATTATTGCGTGATATCATTGCTAGGTACTGTCACAGAGACTGATAACACATAACCGACAGATGTAATCATGATTATTATGATAATGATCATTTTTTACCTAAAAACGTGCACTGTGATCGCAGGCTTTGAGTACAAAATTCCCGGTAAAAGTGAAAGACCTCACATCTGCTGATAGTCAGTCATGACTGTTACAAATCAAATTATATAAATACATAACTATACATGTAAATAATTGTAATACTTACTTTTGCGGATCCCACAAGGTCGTTGCCTCGTTTGCGGCATTGTTTGCCCTCACGCACCTCGTTGGTCGCTGACGAGACCACCTCTGCTATCTCGGCCCATATCTTCTGGTCGGCCTTTGGGGTGGGCTTCCCATGCCCTCTCTGGGTTAATCACCCCAGCATAACTCGACCTCCTGCAGGAGGGAGGCATTTGCCTCGTCCGAGAACCTCCTCGCTCTTTTGCGCCCTCCAATGTGCTCCTCTCCCAGCTCACTGCTCTCGCCAGCGTCAGTCTCCACAGCATGCTATGTCACCTCCTCCTCTCCCTCCATTATAGGCCAAATTCGGTCAAAAATGTGGCTGGTAACAGCTCATTTTTGTTTCCCTATTTTCTCTAAATCTCTAAACTTTCCCTTTCTCCTCCCAAAGCAGCTATACCACATTCACAAACGCCTTCAGTCCCTCTCAGCTCCCTCTCGCTCTGTCTCCTCTTCTGCACATGTCATGATGAATTGCGGGAATCGAGCGTTGCCATGCTGTTGCTAAGGACGGCGACATTTTACGGCAGAAGGTAACGCCCCATTTCAAAAATGAAGACTAGGGGCTAGAACCTCCACTTTTTTTGGCGGCTTAATGCCCACTTAACACCCATTTTACCGCTGAAATGTCGTATAACGTGCAGATATTGCCCATTTTGGCACAACATTTAAATTGATGGACTTTTTTAGGAGACTTATCGCTGAGTGTTATTTTCCCCATGTGCTTAACGCCGAGAAAAAATATTATCGCCCGCTTACTTTTTTGGGGCGGAATCAGCAGAATGGGCGATTTAAACGCCCATACTATCGCCCAGCATTACTTTCCTCATGGACTTAACGCTGAGATTCAATAATAACGCCCGGTGACTGTTTTTTGTCGTAAAGAGCATATTTACCCAAACTATGGCCATGGAGATCGCCCATCGTCAATTTCACCACCTTGCACACATATCGCCCAGAATATTGCCTGCTCAAAAAACCGCCCACAAAAAGTGGAACTAACCGGGACGGATGCCAATGGTGTGGCTGGCATTTGTTAAATTCCATTCTTACATGAGGAGCTGATATCGGAAAGATTTGCCTGAAAGAGCGCTGATGTGAGTTACAATGCTGACACACTGCTGTGTATGTACAGCTCAGACATCAATGGTGCCCATCACCTTGGTGCCAGTTGAAGTTTACGCTGATTGATGTTAAGTTATATTTAACCTTTTCATGGTAAGGAATCACCAGTATGTAACGGTCCAGCTATCTGAGACAATCCGCAACAAGATTATGTTCAATAACAAAAGTTTAATACCAATATTGGTCTGAAATCATAAGTAACACAGGCAATAACACCCAATCACGCCCACATCCCACTTTTTCCACCATTGACATAAATCACATGATCAACATGTCCAGCAACACAGAATACAAAGGCAAAGCAGGAGCGTGGTCCCCAACCCCCATACATTGCAACAAATTGCATACACCCAGATAGAGATATAACACAGCCATCACCTGTGCACATGCACCTCACTTTCCCTCCCCCCACTCTTTCTTGTCCCCACCTTTATCCCTTCCCCTCCTTGCACCACGGCACCTGGCTGAGGAGCTCCTCAGGCAGTGCCTTATTGGGGGGGATGAAGGCAGATTCATTGGTTGGACATGTATGGGAACGGGGGTTGCCGAGGGGGCAACATTCTCTGATGCAGAAGCAGGATCTTGGTCCTTGCTTGCATCTGTCATTCGCAGTGGTGGTGCGGAACCTAGGGTTGGAGTGCCGTGCTCGGGGACCACTGGGAGTCCTCTGCCACCAGTGTTCCTGGTTACCAGCTCCAGGGCCTCATCCATCCCTTCCATGTTATATCTTATTTGTTGAACAAAATATCAGTGCCAACTATGTTCTTGGTGCTTAGTAGGATTTTTGCGACTGGTGAATGTCTGTCGTGCCTCCCACAACAGCCAGACAAGCACACACCACAGCCACACATGCTTTCAGTGCCTCTGAGCTCCCTCTCTCTCTGTCTCCTCTTCTGCATATGTCATGATGACCCGTGACCACCTAAATTGCGAGAATCGAGCGTTGTCATGTGGTTGGATATATTCAAGAGGGAGTTAGATATGGCCCTTATGGCTAAAGGGATCAAGGGGTAGGGAGAGAAAGCAGGAAAGGGGTACTGAGGTGAATGATCAGCCATGATCTTATTGAATGGTGGTGCAGGCTCGAAGGGCCAAATGGCCTACTCCTGCACCTATTTTCTATGTTTCTATGTTTCTATGTTGCTAAGGACGGCCACACTTTACGGCAGAAGGTCAAGAAAATTTAACGCTACCGCCCATTTGATATCGCTCACGGTAACGCCCATTTTCAAAAATGTAAACTCGGTGTTTTGAGAATGGGCGAGAAGCCGGCAATCTGAAAACCCATTTTTACCGCCCATGCTGGTAATAATGCCCATTTTTGGCTGATCTGCACAAAAATTTAAAATCTAGTCCCAAAGCTTTAACATATATGAATAATTCATTTGGATTATTATAATTCATAGAGTACTTGCTGTGGTTGAACTGATATGGACATATGCCCCAGCATAGTTAGAAAATGATTGGGAAAGGGCACTCAAGAAAATTGATTGTTTGAACAACTGGTCTTCAGCCAGAATCAGTACGAGAGGTATGTGTGTAATTTAAGTATTGCCTGAGACGGAAATGCTTGCTTTGCTCTTTAGTACAGAACCCAGGTGAAAAGGTTCCTGTCAGACAGTTTTATGCCTAAAAGTATTGTCTGTTTAAAATATAAGTTTGAAATGACCTTATGCAGACATTCAGTTCTTCTAACACAGTGGATTCATCAAGTAGCAATCTGTCAATCTGATTCTGTTTTCCACAAAAGTTAATCTGCCATTTTAAATCATTGCAACACGATAGGCCTCAGACAATCATTGCTGGAGTTATGTTCACCTAATGTTAAAACTGTAACAGATGTTGACCAGGACTCTTCCAGATTCCACAGAGAGAGATTCTACATTAGTGGAAGAATTACATATTTCCTCGCAAAGTTTAACCAGTATCACTCATAAGTAACCAGGTCAAAGGCTGTTCAGCTGCAGGACAAACTCGATTATAGTTGGTGATAATCTTTTGAAAGACCATAATTTATCTCTATTTGAAGGGTGTTCTTTCTCCTTGAGCTATCGCTGAGAGCAGGATTAACAAATGTTCAGTGATGAATTCATAAAAGCTTTTGTCAGATCTTATTCCCTTAAATTCTTTTAAGGTGTTGCCAAATGTGGATGGAGTGAAAAGTGTCAAATTCACACATAATCTCCCTCAGGGCTCACAGTATTTTGCAAAAAAAAGCTTAAAATTCACACAATCATATACCTTAAAAGACAATTGTGGAAGACTGCAGGATTATATTCTTTTGAACGTATATATTTACAAGAGATTGGCAACATTTTTATTTCTTTAATGAGAATGAATATGTTCATAGAATATATTGAGTTCCATAAGTATTAACCCCATACTTCTAATAAATCAATACAGATTTATATTAAAGCCAGAATATGTTGTGCACTGGACAGTTTGTTTCTAATAGTTACACAATATAACCTATATATGCTAACTATTCACAGTAAATGAAAAAATCCTTTCAAAACAAATGTTTCCTAAAACCTATAAATGTATTGCTGTGGATGATTCTTATTGCAGACCCACTTTTGCTCAGTGACTATGCCAATGAAATGGGATTTCTTTAATGTGACAGGTAGGAATCTAAATTTTTTGAAATGTAATTTGAATTGACACTGAGGGGTGGATTTTAACTCGGTGCGGATTTCTGGTGGGAAACTGCTCTGCGGAGTAAATTTTCCTTCCAGCAGAAGCAGGAGGAGGCCGTACCAATTCTAAACTCTGGGCCTCATTTAATTGCCACCGGTCTACTTCCAGTCTAGAAAGGTCAGGAAGAGGGCACAGAGATTTTCCTGGCAGTGAAAGATGAGGTGGCACTTGGTAATTTCCAGGTAAGTGGCGTGGAGGAGGTTTCGGGAGGGTCTCACGGGAGGCAAGCGGGGGCGGGGGGGAGGGTGGAGGTGGGGAATCTGGGGCAGGGGAGGACATGACTTTCTTTGTGTGGCCCGAAGGAGCACTCCTGCACCTCGTCCCACAAAGGAAGGTTTAAGACTTACCTGACGAGCCTCTTCTATCTTCAGACCAGCTACAATCATACTTCTGTCTAGCAGGAAAACTGCAGTGGCGTCACCACTTAGGCTTGGTTAAAACTGCATCAAAATCCTATTGACGTTTGCATAATGTTGCAATCTGATTTCGGTGGGCGCCTAATCTGTCTTCAAAATCCTGCAGGTTTATATCAGAAATTGTCAGGATCTAAACGGGTAAGTAACCAACTTATTTTTAACTGCCCACTCACCTAGTTGGTTGGCTGAATGGGTCGGGTTAAAATTGACCCTTGATTTCTAAAATAATTTCACCATCCATATGCACACAGATCATCAAAAGCCTTACTGCACGTGATAAATACATGGATGCTAAGCATGAAGATAAACCAGGTAGGAAGCAGACAAGAGTTAAAACTTTAAGAAATTAGATGGGAAACCTTTAAATTGCTTTTATGTAAATGGAAGAAGTGGTAGAAGCAAATTATTAGAATTGCAATCCTATGCTGTGTTGGAGAATTGAGACATATGGGGCTAGAACCTCCACTTTTTTTGCATGCTTAACGCCCAGTTAACGACTATTTTACCACTGAAATGATGTATAATGCCCTGATATTGCCAATTTAGCCACAAAATGGAAACTGACGGGCATTTCTTGGAAACGTATCGGCGAGCGTTACTTTCCCCACATGCTTAACGCCTGGAAAAAATAATGCCGTCCGCCCACTTTTTTTGCGCGGGATCATCAGAATGGGCGAAATCAACGGCCATACTATCGCCCAGCGTTAATTTACGCACTGATTGAATGCCGAGATTCAATAATACCGCCCGCCCACTTTTTTTTGTCGTAAAGAGCATATTTACCGAAACTAGCGGCCATGAGATCACCCAGCGTCACTTTCACCACCTCGCCCACATTATACATTATATGCATAACAATGTTAAATCAAGATCTGTATCGATTAAATAGCCCTGAACCAACTTGTTTGATTCATGAAGTACTCCTGTGTTATATACCACCCACAATATCGCTCGCCCAAAAAAACGACCAGAAAAAATGGAACTAACCAGAACTAATAATGTTATGGACACCATGTTCTACATCACATTTTGCATCCTTTAAAAGACTGCTGTGCTTCAACCTCGGGGTAGTTCGGATGTACTCTGGAGGTTGTTGGAGTTGATGTGAACATCTTGAACACGCTGTGACCAATTGGAATTGAAGAGGTGTCTTCGTCGGGACATTCCTTGTTCGTGAGCAATCAGTGGAAAACAGAGAGCTACTGCAATGGGGCCTGTCCTTTCTCACCCTCTGTAATGTCTCCAATTACATGCAGCAGACTTGAGATCGCCGAAGGTACGCTCCACAACATTATGTGCCCAATGTAAGACGTGACAGACTGATGAGGAGGACCAGACGTTACACCCCCCACAAGTACAGGGAGAAGCATTCTTACCTTGACATGCACAATACCACCTACCTTCAGAGACTGCGCTTCCGCAAAGAGGTTATCACTGAAGTATGCCAGTTGATAAGGGGAGATCTGCAGCCTGCGAGCACCATCAGTACTGCACTGTCTGTCGAGGTCAAAATCACCGTGGCACTGTCGTTCTACGCCTCAGGTTCTTTTCAGGCCAGAGCTGGCGACATTTGCGCTATATCTCAGCATGCCACACATTGCTGCATTAGACAGGTCATTGAAGCCCTCTACGCACACAGGAGGGACTTGATCAGCTTCCCTATGACCAGGGAGGCACAGAGTGAGAGAGCTCTAGGATTCTCCAGAATTGCAAACTTCCCCAAGGTGCAGGGAGCAATAGACTGTATGACATTGCGATGCGGGCACCTTTTCAGGATGCAGAGGTTTTCAGGAACCGCAAGGGATTCCACTCCCTGAATGTCCAACTCGTTGTCGACCACCTGCAAATTATATTGGCAGTGAATTCTCAATTTCCAGGCAGCATCCATGATGCTCACATCCTGCGTGAGATCACTGTATCTGACTTGTTTAACAATCAGCCACAAGGTCAATGCTGAATGCTTGGTGACAAAGGATATGGCCTCGCCACCTGGCTGATGACCCCTCTGCATGATACCCACACCGAAGCCGAGAGGCGATAAAATGAGAGCCACAGAGCAACTCGCAATATCGTGGAGAAAATCATTGGAGTGCTTAAGCAGCACTTTAGATGCCTGGACCACTCAGAAGGCGAGCTCCAATGCCACCCTGAGCAAGTAGCTCAATGCGTGGTGGTGTGCTCCATGCTGCGCAACTTGGCTATCAGGAGGGGACAAGAATTGCCTGATGAGTCTGACAGTCTACCTCACCAGAGAGAGGAAGAGGAGGACGAGTAGGCGGACGCTGACATCGGCCCAGACAATCAGGCTGAAGCTGAAGCCATGCCCCCGACCCCCCTGTAGACCACATTAAAGGGCCCATAGTGGCATGATAGCTGCAAGAGCCTTACATCAGGAGCTCATCAATGATCACTTTGCCTGAAAGAACGTTGGTGTTATTTACAAGGCTGACACACTGCTAGGTGTGCAGGTGATACATCAATGATGGGCATCACCTTGGTGACAGTTAACGTTTAAGTTGATTGAAGTTAAGCGTAATGATAGCCTTTGATGTTAAGGAATCACCAGCGTGTAACGGTACAGCTATCTGAGCCAATGCACAACAAGGTTTTGTTAAATAAAAAACATTTGTCTGAAATCATCAGTATTTCTGTAAAAAGCAACCCTCCCCCCCCCACTCCGCTTCTCCTCCCCACCTCTACCCCTTTCCCTTCCCCTTCTGACTCCAAGCCACCTGGCCGAGGAGGTCCTCAGGCGATGCTTCATTGGAGGGAGATGACGTGTGAATCGCTGCTTGGACGGATACGGGAGAGGACAGTCCCGAGGTGGGAACATGCTCCAAGCCAGAAGCAACATGTTGCTCGTGGCTCTCATGTGTGGTTGGCAATGGGAGTGCGGTATCTTGGGGTGCAGTGCTGCATTCCGGGACCACTGGGGAGCCCTCTGCCACCAATGTTCCTGACTAGCAGCTCCAGGGCCTCCACTATCTCTTCCATGTTCTATATTATTTGTTGGACAAAAACTCGGTGCCAACTATGTTCTTGGTGCTTAGTAGGCTTTTTGCTGATGGTGACTCTCCCTCGTACCTCCCACAACAGCCAAACAAGCACACACCACAGCCACACACACCTTCAGTCCCTCTCAGCTCCCTCTCTCTCTGTCTCCTCTTCTGCGCATGTCATGATGACCCTTGACCTCCTGAATTGCGGGAATCGAGCGTCGCCATGCCGTTGCTCAACAAAAATATATTCCAGTGAAAAAGAAGGACAGTAAGAGAAGGGATAACCAGCCGTGGATAACCAAGGAAATAAAGGAGAGTATCAAATTAAAAACCAATGCGTATAAGGTGGCCAAGGTTAGTGGGAAACTAGAAGATTGGGAAAATTTGAAACAACAGCAAAGAATGACTAAGAAAGCAATAAAGAAAGGAAAGATAGATTACGAAAGTAAACTTGCGCAAAACATAAAAAACAGATAGTAAAAGCTTTTACCGATATATAAAACAGAAGAGAGTGACTAAAGTAAATGTTGGTCCCTTAGAAGATGAGAAGGGGGATTTAATAATGGAAAATGTGGAAATGGCTGAGACCTTAAACAATTATTTTGCTTCGGTCTTCACAGTGGAAGACACAAAAACCATGCCAAAAATTGCTGGTCACAGGAATGTGGGAAGGGAGGAACTTGAGACAATCACTATCACTAGGGAGGTAGTGCTGGACAGGCTAATGGGACTCAAGGTAGACAAGTCCCCATGTCCTGATGAAATGCATCCCAGGGTATTAAAAAAGATGGCGGAAGTTATAGCAGATGCATTCGTTTATAATTTACCAAAATTCTCTGGACTCTGGGGAGGTACCAGCAGATTGGAAAGCAGCTAATGTAACGCCTCTGTTTAAAAAAGGGGGCAGACAAAAGGCAGGTAACTATAGGCCGGTTAGTTTAACATCTGTAGTGGGGAAAATGCTTGAAGCTATCATTAAGGAAGAAATAGCGGGACATCTAGATAGGAATAGTGCAATCAAGCAGACGAAACCTGGATTCATGAAGGGGAAATCATGTTTAACTAATTTACTGGAATTCTTTGAGGATATAACGAGCATGGTGGATAGAGGTGTACCGATGGATGTGGTGTATTTAGATTTTCAAAAGGCATTTGATAAGGTGCCACACAAAAGGTTACTGCAGAAGATAAACGTACGCAGAGTCAGAGGAAATGTATTAGCATGGATAGAGAATTGGCTGGTGTACAGAAAGCAGAGAGTCGGGATAAATGGGTCCTTTTCGGGTTGGAAATCGGTGGTTAGTGGTGTGCCACAGGGATCGGTGCTGGGACCACAACTGTTTACAATATACATAAATGACCTGGAAGAGGGGACAGAGTGTAGTGTAACAAAATTTGCAGATGTCACAAAGATTAGTGGGAAAGCGGGTTGTGTAGAGGACACAGAGAGGCTGCAAAGAGATTTCGATAGGTTAAGCGAATGGGCTAAGGTTTGGCAGATGGAATACAATGTTGGAAAATGTGAAGTCATCCACCTTGGGAAAAAGAACAGTAAAAGGGAATATTATTTGAATGGGGAGAAATTACAACATGCTGCGGTGCAGAGGGACCTGGGGGTCCTTGTGCATGAAACTCTTTTGAGTTAACCTGCAAAAACATAAAACATTAAACCGTGCCACCCGACCTGGGTGACACAGCAGACATTTTCAAGGCCCCTTTTTTTTTTTTGGTTTTTGGTTTTTTTTTTTGGGGCGCGAAAATCAAATTTTTCCAGTGCCCCCTATAAAAGGGGAGGGGGACACTAAAAGCACCGGCAATGAAAACAAATTAAACTTTAAAACGTAAAATCAAATTAAAATTTGGTTGCCGGGCGTGATGATGCACTCCAGTCCCTCCGGTGCCCACCTCTCGCGGAAGGCCGCGAGCGTACCGGTGGACACCGCGTGCTCCATCTCCAAGGACACCCTGGACCGGATGTAAGAGCGGAAGAGAGGCAGGCAGTCAGGTTGAACGACCCCCTCGACCGCCCGCTGCCTGGACCGGCTGATGGCACCCTTGGCCGTGCCCAGGAGCAGTCCTACGAGGGGGCCCTCGGACCTACCCGCTCCCCTCCGCACAGGGTGCCCAAAGATCAGGAGAGTGGGACTGAAGTGCAGCCAGAATTTCAGGAGCAGCCCCTTCAAATAATGGAACAGGGGCTGCAACCTTGTGCACTCAATAAAAACATGGAACACGGACTCCTCCAGACCGCAGAAATTGCAGGCGGCCTGGGAGTCCGTGAACCGGCTTAAAAATTTGTTGCACGGCACTGCTCCGTGCACCACCCTCCAGGCCAAGTCCCCGATGAATAGTGGGAGGACCCCTGCGTAGAGTGCCCTCCATCGGGGACCCCCGCCTCCTCCGGACGGCAAGATGGTACACCATGGCGTGTCCGGACGGCCGGCGAGGATGGCAAAGTTGAGGGTGTGCAGGAGCAGCCCGTACAGGAAACCCCTCCGCGCGGAACTGAAAGGCACGGAGGGGATTTCCCCGAGGCGGCTCAAGTTGTGAGGCGTCGGCCCCCGAGGGAGGTTCCGGGGTTTGGCGCCGATGAGGAATTCCGTCTGGACGGGGGTCAGTTCGGACGGGATCTCCCCACGTGCTTGAGCCTCCTCGATGCACCTAACGGAGTCAGGGCCCAGAGCTGTTTTTAGCGACTCGATGGCATCGGCCGCGTGGCGGACGTTGGCAGAATTTAGGCGCCGCGCCAGCGTGTCTGGCGCCACCCAGCCCGCTCCTCCGCCATCGAGCAGGTCCCTGACCCTGGTCACCTCACCAGCCACAGCCCTCTCTTCCGACCGCCACATAAAACCTCGGCCATGGAGGTACGGATTCCCGAGCAGCGGTTCCTGCAGGACGGCCGCCACTCCAGCCGGCGGAGAGCTGCGCTTGGTGGAGACTTTGTTCCAGACCCTGATGAGTTCCCTGTAAAAGACAGGCAGCTCCCGGAGGGCGGTCCTGGCACCCCCCAAGTTCACAAACAGGAGCTGCGTGTCATAATTGAGGTCGAGCTGCTGGCGGAAGAAATACCTCGCCAGAGCACACCACCTAGGAGGGGGCTCGACGTAAAGGTATCTCTGCAGGGTCTGAAGACGGAAAGTCGCGAGCTGGGCGCTGACGCACACCAACGACTGACCGCCCTCCTCAAGCGGGAGACTCAGGACCGCGGCAGAGACCCAGTGCTTCCTGTTGTTCCAGAAGAAGTCCACCAGCTTCTTCTGTATCTTGGCGACAAACGCAGGGGGAGGGGTCAAAGTGACCAGCCGGTACCACAACATTGCGGCCACCAGCTGGTTTATGACTAGCGCTCGACCCCTGTAGGACAGCACTCGGAGCAGTCCTGTCCAGCGCCCTAGGCGAGCGGCGACCTTGGCCTCCAGCTCCTGCCAGTTCGCCGGCCAGGCTCCCTCGTCGGGGCTAAGGTAGACTCCCAGATAGAGGAGATGGGTCGTGCTCCAGGCAAAAGGCCTGAGCTCCTCCGGCAGGGAGTCCACCCGCCACTGACCCACCAGGAGTCCGGAACATTTCTCCCAGTTGATCCTGGCGGAGGACGCGGCCGAGTAAATCTCCTGGCACTCACGCATCCTCCGCAGGTCAGCGGGATCCTCTACCGCGAGGAGCACGTCATCGGCGTAAGCCGAGAGGACAACCTCCACGCTCGGCCCTTGCAGAGCCAGTCCCGTCAACCTCGTCCGCAAGAGGCGCAGGAAAGGTCCTTGTGCATGAATCCCAAAAAGTTAGTTTGCAGGCGCAGCAGGTAATCAGGAAGGCGAATGGAATGTTGGCCTTCATTGCGTGAGGGATGGAGTACAAAAGCAGGGAGGTCCTGCTGAAACTGTACAGGGTATTGGTGAGGCCGCACTGGGAGTACTGCGTGCAGTTTTGGTCACCTTACTTAAGGAAGGATATACTCGCTTTGGAGGGGGTACAGAGACGATTCATTAGGCTGATTCCGGAGATGAGGGGGTTACCTTATGATGATAGATTGAGTAGACTGGGTCTTTACTCGTTGGAGTTCAGAAGGATGAGGGGGGATCTTATAGAAACATTTAAAATAATGAAAGGGATAGACAAGATAGAGGCAGAGAGGTTGTTTCCACTGGTCGGGGAGACTAGAACTAGGGGGCACAGCCTCAAAATACGGGGGAACCAATTTAAAACCGAGTTGAGAAGGAATTTCTTCTCCCAGAGGGTTGTGAATCTGTGGAATTCTCTGCCCAAGGAAGCAGTTGAGGCTAGCTCATTGTATGTATTCAAATCACAGATAGATTTTTAACCAATAAGGAATTAAGGGTTACGGGGAGCGGGCGGGTAAGTGGAGCTGAGTCCACGGCCAGATCAGCCATGATTTCTTTGAATGGCGGAGCAGGCTCGAGGGGCTAGATGGCCTATTCCTGTTCCTAATTCTTATGTTCTTATGTTCTTATGTTCTTATGTTGCTAAGGATGGCAACACTTTACGGCAGAAGGCAGCGAGATTTAATGCTAAAGCCCATTTCATATCGCTCGCGGTGAGGATCAATTTAAAAAATGGAGACTAGGTGTTTTGAGAATGGGCGAGAAGCTGCCCATCTAAAAACCCTTTTTTACCACCCATGCCGGAAATAACAGCCATTTTTGGGCGATAAGCATAAAAGTGGAAAACCTAACCCATTGTGTATTTCTGAGACATGGCTTGATGAAAGTGATGGGACAAAAATTCACCTAAAGGGCTAGAAGGGTTTCAGAAACGATTGGATAGGTCAAAGGGGAGGTGGGGTTGCTATTTTTATCAGCGAGAATCCGACACCTAATAAAAGACTTGATATTGCCTCATCAGGTACAGCTGAATGTGTTCAAGTGGACCAAGCTCATGGGCAGGGATTAAATTGTCAGTAATTGTTATAGGCCTACAGGTTAGACACCTGAACTTGATGAGTTATTATGAAAACAGATCACTAATGCTTTTAATATAAAATGCCACCTTTGTTTGGTGGGTGATTTTAATTTTCCTGGCATTCAGTGGCATGGTGGTTTATCTGCTGTCGTGGTGCGAAGTGCAGCTGAAAAATTTATTGAAAATATACTAGATTGTTTCCTGACTCAACATGTTAATGAAGTAATTCAGGAAAATCATATATTGGATCTGGCGTTTAGTAGGGGGGTCTGATCTTGTATCAGGCCTCCATGTGGGGGAACATCTGGGCAACAGTGATCACAATATTATATGGTTTCAATTGGCTAGTAAAACTAAAGGTACTGAGAACCTGCAACTTGAACTGGATTTCAGAAGAGCAAACTTCTCCAAATGGAAGATGATTTGGAATGGGTAAATTGGCTAACCCTCCTCGGTGGTGATGCGACCAATGTTGAATATAAATGGAAGGTTTTTAAGAACAAGATTAAAAATGTGGAAAACAAACATGTGCCCAAAATCAAAAGAAGAAAATATGGTAAGAAAAAACCAAGATGGATGACTGGCTATGTACAAAGACAAATAAGATGTAAACAGAAATGTTTCTATAAATTAAAAACACTTAATACTCAAATAAACTGGTTTGAATACAACTAAAGAAAACGAAGGCTGCTATTAGAACTGTAAAAAGGTTAATGGAAAAAAGGATTGTAGACAACTGTGGCAGTAATGGGAAGAGCTGTTTTAGTTATGTGAAGAGTCAGAGAACTATCAAAGACTGTATTGGGCCACTGAAAGGTGTCCAAGGACAGGTTACAAAGGACTCACTAGGTATGGCAGAAATATTAAATGAATACTTTGCATCAGTCTTCACCCTTGAAGATGATGCTTGAATATTAGAATTTAATAATACTAGTTTTGTTAGTAACATTAACATAGATAAACATATCAGGGCCAAAATTCATCACCTCACAACCCGCTGCCGGCAACTGCTGCCCATTGCCGCCAACATTCCTCCTGATGATCTGCCCAGTGCTGCTTTGGAAGTGGGCTGGAGCGGGCGGGAGGGGAGAGCTGCCGGAATCTGCCCGCTGATGTCAGCGGACGGCCGAGTGGTGCAGCTTACCTCCCGCCCGCCAACTCCCAAATTTCTGCAGGTGGGAGTCAGCGGGACTCGGCGGCAGAACAGGGGTGGACCGCTGCGAGGAGGCTGGCCTGACCCTGACGGTAAGTTTGAAGAACCTGAAAAAAAGGTAAGTGAACATTTTTTAAAAAATTTCATGGGGTCCCCTGAAGGTCTTCGGGTAGTTTTTTTTTACTGTTGATTTTTTTTTTCAGCTCTTCGACCCTCCGTGGGCCCGACTCCATCCTCAGCGGCACTCGGGTGGCAAGCACCCCCGCTGCCGAGAATGGGACCTCCCACCCGCTGCTGCCCAGATTGGTGGCGTACGTCATCCATTTGCTGCCCGCCGACCTTTGAGGGCCCTTGCTGATGAATATCTCGCCCAAAGTACCGTCCGGTACCTCGGTGGCCATCGGCGACACTTTGGATGGTACTAGGGCGGCCGGAGGCCTTGATCAAAATCGGCCCCATTGTTTTGGAAAGAATTAAGAACTTGAAAATAGACAGAGCAATTGGGCCGGATGATATCCACCCGATGGTCCGATGAGAGATGGAACATGTGCTGTACGAGCCCCTGGCCTGTATTTTTAATAGCTCACTGCACTCTGGAATGGTTCCTACAGATTGGAAGGAGGCCAATGTAGTCCCCATTTTTTAAGAAGGTGACAAGACAGACCCAGTAACTATAGGCCCATCAGTTTAACATCAGTAATAGGTAAAATGCTTGACGGAATCATAAGGGATGCAATATTTGAATACTTGCATTGGGAGGGACATATTAAGGACATCCAACATGGCTTCATAAAAAAATAATTCATGTCTTACAAATATAATTGTATTTTTTGAAGAAGTTACAAAGTTGGTGGATGAGGGAAGCCCAGTAGACATTGTCTACTTAGATTTCCAAAAATCTTGTGATAACGTACCACTTCTCGATAAGATCGGAGCCTCTGGTATTAGTGGTAATATATTGAGTTGGATTCAGAACTGGTTGGCAAGACGCAGGCAAAAAGTAGTTGCAGATGGATTTGGTTCTGCTTGGAGACCAGTCACCAGTGCAGGGATCAGTGTTGGGACTGTTGCCTTTTACTATATTTATTAATGATCTGGATTTAGGGGTTGCAGGCACAATTTCCAAATTTGAAGATGATACCAATACCAATATCTGTGCGAGTGTTAAAACTGTAGAAGATGCTCATCTGCCTCAGGCAGATCTGAATGTGTTGGGAGATTGGGCTCAAGACTGGAAAATGATGTATAACCTAGATAAGTGCAGTGTTATGCATGTGGGCAGGGCAAATGCTCAACATTCGTACACCCTCCAGGGAAAGGCATTAAAGATGATGGAGATAGAAAGAGATTTGGACATTCTAGTGCCTACATTCTTAAAGGTACATGAGCAATGCCATGCAGCGATAGCTAGGGCAAATAGGGTGTTGGGGTGTATCCATAGGACAACTGAGTATAAGACGAAGCGTACTGTTTTGTCCTTGTATAAGACCTTAGTCAGGTCTCACTTGGAATACTGTGTCCAGATTTGGTCTTCTCACATGGTGGGTGATATTAAGGCTCTGGAAAGGGTGCAGAAGAGGGTCATGTCTAAAGCATGTTAGTTATCCAGATAAGGCTAAAAGAGTTGGACCTCTATACCTCAGAGCAGCGTAGACAGGGGGATCTAATTGAGGTTTATAAGAAAATGGAGGGAATAGACGGTGTTCCAGCTGACAGTTTATTTCAATTAAAAAGGTTAGGCAAGACCAGGGGGTCACAAATTTAAGTTGTATAGGACTAGATCTAGGATAGACTTGAGGAGGTGGTTCTTTTCCCAGAGAATAGTAGACCTCTGGAACAAGCTGCCGTTTCATGTGGTGGATACAGACTCGCTGAATTCCTTCAAGCGAAAGCTGGATTTGTTTCTGGCTGTGGTGGAGATTACCTTTTGCTGAAGGTAGGTACTGCGGGGAATTCAAGGCCAGAGTGATGTCCTGGACTATTTTCGATCGCCTAGATGGGTCGGAGAGGAATTTTCCAGATTTTTTTGTTGCCAAATTGGCCTGGGATTTTTATCTGGGTTTTTTTTGCCTCTCCCTGGAGATTCGAGTGGGGTGGAGTGTATATGTTGTGATACACAACGTATCACAATTGTGTGGCACAGGCTCGATGGACCAGATGGTCTTTGCCTGTCCATCACTGTTTGTAGGTTCGTAGGTAATTTATGTTCTTGCAATTATTTCTCACAATTCCTCCCATTTCTCCATAAGACAGTAACTCATGCTGCTGTATTGTTCCATGGTAGTCAAAAACCCCTGGTACCTCATCAACATGGTTGTTCTTCGTGCATGAGGCTAGAATGAGTCTCAGCATGTTATTTGATCACATGGAAAATCATAAATTATCCTGGTCCTGGCATCCAGACACATGTGTTTCAGCATGGATTAAAGAATAGCTGTCAAGTACACACATCCTGGATGAATTTTTTTTTGCTCCTTACCCTGGGGACTCCAAGGCTAGTTGTAGCACTCTATTGCTTCCCTAGCAGAGGTCAGCTAGCAGAAGCACAGATCAGAGATCAAGCAAGGGACCATCAGATGCATTTATCCACTGTTTCAATGGAAGAACTTGGCATGTGCATTTTGTTGCTGTCTGGGATAACCTTGCAACTGTTTATCATTCAAATTATCTTCAGATGCTTATCGGAAACTACTGGAAGCTCAAACAACACATTATGTTATGATTTGCAAAGTGATTGTATAACTTGTTTATAGAGGAGAAAAAAATGTATACACCTGTCACCTGTTGGAAAGAAAGCAGTGTAAGTGTGGCTTTCCACTGGAATCTCACTACATCGTTAATGGGGATAGCAATTGAAGGTTTTCAACTTGTGCTGGAGTGCTTTTGAAAATAAATGATAATGCTGTAAAAGTATATCAGCACAGTACTTCAGTGTGTGTTGTGGTCCTTTGTAAAATCTAAATATATGGGTAGATCTCTTTTTGTTGGTTTACATATTCTTAATAACTTTTAAATGCTCTAGTATTTTCTCAAATGTCAGTGTAGCTCATGAATAATTCAGTTTAAACCCAGCAAGTTAAATGGTGCTGTATTTATAGTGTTTTTTTTCCAAAAATTCGACAAAACAGCTTTTAAAATATGCAAATACTTTTTGTTGTTCCATTTTCATTGTATCTCTTCACTTTTCTCCTTATTGGTCGTTTTCAAAACTCAAAAAGCATTCTGATCACGGTTAATAGCTTGACTTTGCTGCTTTTGCAATTCTGTTACTTTATTTCATCATTTTCTTTCTTTGCTTCTGATTTTCATTTTGCTTCCTGTTGCATAAAACTGGGTTTCTGATGGAGATTCCTTCTGGAACTTCCTAATACAAGACATACAGGGGAAGGATTAGGATGTGCTAAAGCAGGTTCACGTACACATCTGTGAGTTGACCTATAAACTCCCTGCATCACAGACCAGGAGACCATACATCCAACAAGTACTGTTTACAATCTTACTGAGCTGCTGAAAACCAGGGGGGTCCCAGACCATTTAACACATGTGAATACACAGACAAATAGCACAGCTGGGGGAGGGGAAGAAATCTCTTCCACTAGACTAGAGCGTGCAAAATGCATGTTCCCTTTCTGTGCTGTCATTATTTATCGCTTGGCAGAAACTGTATTCCTTAACAGATGTTTCCAGGAAGGATCTAACATTCAGATGAAAGGCAGTAAAAGCTAATGAAAAAGACATTTAAAAAAATAATAAAACATGCTTGACCTCTTCAGCCATCAGTTCTACACTGCATGATAGAATGGGATAGCAATATATGAAATGAATAGCAGGTTGTAGCAAGTTGCAGCTGAAAAAATACTAAACTTTGTACTTTCTGTATTGTGAATAGTTTATAATCAGAAATCAGGCTTGGTGACAGGGAAAGACCGCACTGTTCTCTTTCTCCAAATCCTTGCTCTGAAAGGATCTGGTCAACTGCCAGAAGCCATTTGCAGTGATGAATGGCTCACAATGAAATGTTTTCAGAGAAAACATCACTTATGTTTGTGAAAGACCTTCTCAGTGGAAGCCTATGTCACGGCCCGATTTGTTAATTTACCAACATTGTTGTCAACTCAAAACTCTCACAGGCATTGAGAAAGAAATAGTCTGTGTGACTGCTTGCAATATTTGACATTTGGCTGCATTGAAAATATTAAAAAATATCTCTGCTCTTTCACACTCTTTCCTCCTTTCAGAGTCCTTGTGAAAAGCCCTAGGCAATTTAGGGCTTTTTCTGTTTTTATTTTGTGTGACTGAAAAGGTCAGTGTAGGTTAAAACTTCTCAAAATAGGAATCATTTCATTGGGCGTTACACACTCTGGAAATGAGTGTTTAGTTTGGCTTAAAGCAAATAATGAGAACAAATTGCAGGTCTATACACAAATGTAGAGCATTTTTACCACATGGATAAAAATCATTTAAATTGAGATAAACTGTTACGGATTAAAGAGTGAATCTACCTGTAAACAAGTTCCAAAGTAAATGCAAATAAATATTTTTAATATATATTGTCTGTCTGTGTGTCTGTATTGCACCAACAAAGTACAATAAAATAGAAGCTTTTTTCTGACCTTTAAGCTGTGCAGTTGCGCAGGGGCTCGGCACAATTGGTGAGCCGGCTTTTAAAGTAAAGAAAACGCGAATACATGGACTTTTGAATGGGACGTGCAGCCCGTTAAAGGGGCTGCATAACCCAAAATAAAATTATGGGGAACATTGCCAGAAACCCCCTCGGTTTTAAAATTCTCAACCTCATGTTCAAATCCCTCTATGGCCTCGCACCTCCCTAGCTCTGCAACCTCCTCCAGGCCTACAATCTTCCGATAACTCTTTGTTCCTCCAGCTCTGGCTTTTTGTGCATCCCCCACTTCCTTTGTCCCATCATTGGCAGTCGTGCCTTCAGTCATCTAGGCCCTAAGCTCTGGAATTCCATCTCTAAATCTCCCTGCTTCTCCACCTCTCTCTCCTGCTTTAAGACACTTCTTAAAGCCTACCTCTTTGACCAAGCCTGTGGAGTGCCTTGGGATTTTTTACTATGTTAAAGATGCTATATAAATGTAAGATGTTGTTACTTTTAAAAGGTATTTGTCACCATTCAGTTACTGTAAGAAACTTTTTTCGTTGCAAGCTCAGCAATAGATTGCAGAGCACGTAAAAATAATTGTAGGACTCTTCAGAAGCCCAGTGAATAGCCGTACAAAATAAAATCATCCCAAGTTCAATATTGGCCTGTGTTGAGTTAGATGATCTCAGCTGGGGTGATACTACAATTGGCTTTTGCACCCCAAGATGGGTGGTGTGATAAATCCACAGAAGCACACACTGCACACAAGTCTTTAAAATGGCAGATCTTCCAGAACAGTCTGTGGAAGCATGTGGTCTGTGAATCTATCACATTGGCGAAAAGAATGGGATATTTTGGATGATATAAAGCTGAAATTTTTGTTGGTGAAGGATTCAGCCAGGTGACAGAGAGACTTTGGAAGCTTCTCTGTTTTTGGAAACAGTTACAAGAGCCGAGGTAAATTACAGCACACTGTGTGAACAGCTAGAGACAAAATGGTTGCGCCCGTAGGAGTCATGGGGCATGTAGGTGAATATAGACGCGACCGGGAAAGGTTCAAAGCATATGTGGATTAGCTAGAAATGTATTTCACTGCAAATAACATAATCGAAGTTCCAGACAATGCTGACCAGAACCGAACAGTGTTGGAACGAAAAAGAGTGATTTTCTTATCTGAAGCTGGCCCTGATTTGTATGAAACGTTGATAAATCTGCTTGTGCCTGTCGAGCCAAAGGACACAACGCTTAAAGAGATTTTAACTAAGCTGGAACAACATTACAACCCCGTACCCGTAGAAATTGCTGAAAGCTATTGTTTCGGTATACAAAATCAAAAGGCTGAAGAAAATATCAGTGAGTACATTGTAGCATTAAAAAAGCTATCTATTCACTGTGATTTCAGAAACTTTCAAAACTGAGCACTGTGGGACCGTTTTATTTGTGGGATGAAAAATGATGGAATCAAAGAAAGTTATTGACAATGCCTGACTTGACTTTTGATATCACTTGTCAGACAGTGAGGTCGATGGGCATGGCTGACCAATATTCCCAAGAATTTCATAATAATTACAGTCATCAGACAACCGAGGTAAATCACCTGCAGATTCAAAGTAAAAGGCGGTGGGGGCCCAAAGTCACAGAAACTGGAAATTCTAACAGAGCATCGAAGTCGTGCTATCAGTACCTAGGACAACACATGCTCAAAGTTGTCCATATGTGAAGGCAGAGTGTTTCTTCTGCAGAAAGACTGGGCATTTTGCGAAGGCATGCTGACTGAAGGGTAAACCAGCTTTTAAAGCTATGAGTAGAAATCCCCAGAGACTACATAGCATGGAAGAACAACAGAGCGAGGAGATGTTAGAGTTAAACATCATCAGGAGCACGAGGTTAATGGACAGCGATTTAAAAAGTATCAACATCCACATAGATGTTACGGGATTCAAGATACCAATGGAAATCGACACGGGTGCATCCGTGAGTGTAGTACCGGAGTCGCTATACCTCGACAAATTGCGTGATTTCCCATTGGAGAAATCCAAGATGGAGCTGCGAGGCTACTCGGGAGAGAACATTCCTGTGGTAGGTCGTATCACCATACTGGTGAAATACAAGGATCAATTTCAGAACTTGCCTCTAATAGTAGTGAAAGGAGACAAGCCTGCCTTACTCGGAAGAAATTGACTGAGATCAGTGAAGCTGGATTGGAGTGAGATTTTCCGTGCTGAAACGAGATTTGCATCAACGGATGATGTTATCAAGAGTTATCTGAAGGTGTTGTGCGAAACGGGCAGTCCGATCGGAGGCTTCAAGGCGAGTGTCAGGGTACAGAAGGACGCTAGATCGGTTTACTGCAAGCCACATTCCGTACCATATGCACTCAAGGAGAAAGTTGAGCAAGAACTCAAAAGACTAGAGACTAAGAACATTATTTGTAAGATAGATCGATGTAATTGGGCTACACCCATGGTTGTTGTACCGAAGTCCGATGGTAAGGTAAGGTTGTGTGATTATAAAGTAACCGTAAACCAGGTTCTAGAGGGTAATATCCCCAATACATTGCCAAATATAGAAGATTTGTTCACAACACTGACAGGTGGTCAGATCTTCTCAAAGTTGGATCTTACGAATGCCTACTTACAGCTTGAACTAGATGAGGAGTCCCAGTCATGCTTGACTATAAGTACTCATCTAGGCCTATATCAATTTAATAGGCTACCGTTTGGAGTGTCTTCTGCCGCTGCCATATTCCATGGGGTGATGAACCAGATTTTGCAAGGTATTGAAGGGGTAGTATGTTATTTGGATGACATACTAATTTCAGCACCAAATAGGCAAATTCATAATAACATATTGAATGAAGTCCTCAAACGGCTAGAGAAGCTTAGAGTACGTGTGTCCGCTCGTAAGTGTGAGTTATTTAAAAACTCAATGGAGTACTTAGGGTACAGAGTAGACAAAGATGGTTTACATCCAACCATGGGAAAACTGGATGCAATTAGAAATGCACCCACTCCCAGGAATGTCACTGAACTTCGTTCATTCTTGGGTCTTTTGAACTATTATGGGAAGTTCCTACTAAATTTGGCTACAGTATTACATCCACTGAATGAACTATTGAAAAACAGGTCCATTGGAAGTGGTCAAAAGTATGCGATACAGCATTCAAGGAGTGTAAAAGCAAATTGGTAGAGAGCACCATGTTAGTTCACTATGACATATCTAAGGAGATTAAGCTAGCATGTGATGCCTCTCCGTATAGAGTTGGGGCAGTAATCTCTCATGTATTACGTAGTGGGGAAGAGAGACCAATTGCTTTTGCTTCACGCACTCTCAGTGCCAGTGAGCATAATTATGCGCAAATCGAAAGGGAAGCTTTGGCATTCATTTTTGGGGTCAAGAAGTTTCACAAATACTTTTTTGGTCGTAAGTTTACCATCGTTATGTACCATAAGCCCCTGACAACAATCCTTCATCCAGAGTCCCCAGTTCCAACATTAGCTGCAGCCCGAATGCAGAGATGGGCTTTGATTTTGTCACCATATACATAAGATATTCATCCATTCTTCATTTGTAGGAATGAATTATCAGTTGATAAAAATTGTATCATGTGAGGTATAAATAAATTCAGGTCCAAATTATTAGGAGACCTCCATGACCAGCACCTGGGAATGTGCTTGATCAAGAGTTTTGCACGCAGTTATTTATGGTGGCCAGGATAAAGATATAGACTACATCACCAGTCAGTATACGACATATCAATCGGTAAGCAAGCAACCACCATCAGTACCATTATAGCCATGGAAATGGCTTCCCAGGATGTGGCAAAGGCTACATATCGATTTTGCTGAGCTAGAAGGACAACAATTGTTCATTGTGATTGATAGCCATTCGAAGTGGGTCGAGGCGTTTCCAATGTGGAAAATAACAACAAGTACAACATTAGACATTTTGCGAAGTTTATTTTCTTCATTTGGCCTCCCAGAAGAAATTATTTTGGATAATGGGCCACAATTCCGTTCAGAAGAATTTGCACAGTTCACGGGCAAAAATGGTATGAAACATACCAATGTTCCACTGTACCACCCTGCTTCGAATGGTGCAGCAGAGTGCACTGTACAAATTGTAAAATGTGCCCTCATCAAACAAATGTTGGATCCAAATCCAAAGAAATGACAGTTGTCATTGGATCACAAATTGGCTAATTTTCTAATTACGTGTTATAATACTCCTCATACAACTACTGGTGGAACACCAGCAGAGTTGTTTCTCAAACGACAGCCACGAACCAGATTCTCATTGTTAAAACCAAACTTGGCACAGTCCATAGAGGAGACACAATTAAGACAGAAAGAGAATCACGATAGAGGTAGAGTAAAAGAAAGAAGTGTGAAATTAAATTAGAAGGTGAGAGTGAAGAACCCTCACCATAAATGGGTAAAGTGGTTACTCGGAAGTGTGGTGAAGATATGTGTTCCTCACACATATTTGGTCAAGATGTTTGATAATGGACAGGTTAGGTTTGTTCACATTGATCATATTTTACCTACAGACATGGAAGAAGTTGAAGGTGGGAATGATTCAATTATTTCTGACTCATCAGATAGTTTTGATACATCAGTAGAATATCCTACATCTAACGTACTGGAAACAAATCCAAGAGAAAATCAGAACTTAGTCCGAGTCTGAGTCAGGAAAACAAACAGTCTGAAGTTAGAGTGAGTTCAAATGAAAATCAAGGGCATTCCTTGGAGGAAAATTTTCCTCAGGATCAGCCTCAAGTGAGTTTAAATTCGACACCATGTTTGGAAGGTTCTGTTTGAGAGCGAAGGTATCCTCTTCGAAAAAGAAAACAAGTGGTTAAGTTAAATTTGTAAATATGGCAAAATAAGGCCATATCCTTTGTAATGTATAAACATGCAAGTTATATATGATGATTGTTGTTATAATAACTTCTTCATTAAGGAGGGAGAAGTGTAATGTCTGTAACTCCACCTTGTGGATGCATTGTGTTACTGCAACTACAGTGTTAATAAACCAGTCAGGTCAGCTGACAAGAAGCTCTCTTCCAGAGACTTCTGAGAGCTGCTGCCATTTTAGGAAGCTGTGTGTGCTTGTGGTCTGTGAATCTATCAGCCACCATTCATTATTGTAAATCTTATATGCAGATGGAAGATGAGGACAGGATTACGTTTGGCTCTGATGCCGCTTACAGAAACATTTTGTAGATGCTAATAGTCAAGGCTCATGTATAGTGGCAACATTTCAGGCAGGGCCCGTGAAACCTGATTGAATTTTTTGAGGAGGTAACCAGGAGGGTCGATGAGGGTAGTGCATATGATGTAGTGTACATAGATTTTAGCAAAGCTTTTGATAAGATCCCACATGGCAGACTGGTCACAAAGGTAAAAACCCATTAGATATAGGGCAAAGTGGCAAGTTGGATCCAAAATTGGCTTAGAGATAGGAAGCAAAGGGTAATGGTTGATGGATGTTTTTGTGACTGGAAGGATGTTTCCAGTGGCGTTCCGCAGGGCTCAGTATTAGGTCCCTTTCTTTTTGTGGTATACATCAATGATATAGATTTGAAGATGGGAGGTATGATTAAGAAGTTTGCAGACGACACTAAAATAGGCTGTGTGGTTGATAATGAAGAGGGTAGTCATGGACTGCAGGAGGATATCAATCTACTGGTCAGGTGGGCAGAACAGTGGCAAATGGAATTTAATTCGGAGAAGTGTGAGGTAATACACTTAGGGAGGGCTAAAAAGGAAAGGATATGCACATTAAACGGTAGGCCACTTAGAAGTGTAGATGAACAAAGGGACCTTGGAGTGCATGTCCACAGATCCCTGAAAGTAGTAGGCCAGGTGGATAAGGTGGTTAAGAATGCATAGGGAATGCTTGCCTTTATTGGTCGAGGCATAGAATATAAGAGCAGGGAGGTTATGCTTAAATTGTATAATACACTGGTTAGGCCAACTGCATGGAATACTGCATGCAGTTCTGGTCGCCGTATTATAGGAAGGACGTGATTGCACTGGAGAGGGTGCAGAGGAGATTTATGAGGATGCTGCCTGGAATAGAGAATCTTAGCTATGAGGATAGATTGGATAGGCTGAGTTTGTTCTCCTTGGATCAAAGGAGGCTGGGGGGGAGACCTCATTGAGGTGTATAACATTTTGAGGGGCCTGGATATAGTGGGTAGCAAGGGCCTATTTCGCTTGGTGGAGGGGTCAATTACGAGGGGGCATAACTTTAAGGTGGTTGGTGGAAGGTTTAGAGGGGATTTAAGGAGATGCTTCTTTACGCAGAGGATTGTCAGGGTCTGGAACTCGCTGCCTGGAAAGGTGATGGAGGCAGAAACCCTCACCACATTTAAAAGGTGCTTGGATAAGCACTTGAAGTGCCATAACCTACAAGGTTACGGACCTAGAGCTGGTAAGTGGGATTACACTGGATAACCTCTTGTTGGCGACATTTTAGGGAATCGAATACGGCCAGAGTGATCTCCTAGACTCATGTTGATCGCCTGGATGGGTCAGAGAGGAATTTTCCAAGATTTTTTCTCCCTATTGGCCTGGGTTTTAGTATGTTTTTTTTGCCTCTCCCAGGAGATCGCATGGCTCCGGGAGGGGTGGAGTGTAAAGTGTTGCGATACATGAGGTATCGCAGTTGTGTGGGGAGGACTGGTTGGGCCGAAAACTCTGTACCTGTCTACGATTGTTAATTGTTCATCGGTTGATATGTAACATTAAGGACTGCTGACCGAGGGTCGTGCGGCTCTTTGTCAGCCGGCGCGGGCACAATGGACCAAAATGGCCTTCTCCTGTGCTGTAAATTTCTATGTTTCTATGTTTCTAAACCATATGCCGACAAAGAGTCAACAACTTTAGGAGAGAAGAAGGCAGAAAATAGATGAGGGAGAAATAGGGGAGTGTAAATTAAAACAGCAAGCAGGTCGGGTACATATATTAAAGAAGGTGCTTTCAGGGTCCTATATTGTCATATCAACTATGCCAAGTGTTCTGTTTATTGCTATACCTTGGTATGGATTGGTGAATGGGTTTGAAATCACAGAAACATAGAAACATAGAAAATAGGTGCAGGAGTCGGCCATTCGGCCCTTCTAGCCTGCACCGCCATTCAATGAGTTCATGGCTGAACATGCAACTTCAGTACCCCATTCCTGCTTTCTCACCATACCCCTTGATCCCCCTAGTAGTAAGGACTTCATCGAACTCCTTTTTGAATATATTTAGTGAATTGGCCTCAACAACTTTTTGTGGTAGAGAATTCCACAGGTTCACCACTCTCTGGGTGAAGAAATTCCTCCTCATCTCGGTCCTAAATGGCTTACCCCTTATCCTTAGACTGTGTCCCCTGGTTCTGGACTTCCCCAACATTGGGAACATTCTTCCTGCATCTAACCTGTCTAACCCTGTCAGAATTTTAAACGTTTCTATGAGGTCCCCTCTCATTCTTCTGAACTCCAGTGAATACAAGCCCAGTTGATCCAGTCTTTCTTGATAGGTCAGTCCCGCCATCCCGGGAATCAGTCTGGTGAACCTTCGCTGCATTCCCTCAATAGCAAGAATGTCCTTCCTCAGGTTAGGAGACCAAAACTGCACACAATACTCCAGGTGTGGCCTCACCAAGGCCCTGTACAACTGTAGCAACACCTCCCTGCCCCTGTACTCAAATCCCCTCGCTATGAAGGCCAACATGCCATTTGCTTTCTTAACCGCCTGCTGTACCTGTATGCCAACCTTCAATGACTGATGTACCATGACACCCAGGTCTCTTTGCACCTCCTCTTTTCCTAATCTGTCACCATTCAGATAATAGTCTGTCTCTCTGTTTTTACCACCCAAGTGGATAACCTCACATTTATCCACATTATACTTCATCTGCCATGCATTTGCCCACTCACCTAACCTCTCCAAGTCACTCTGCAGCCTCATAGCATCCTCCTCGCAGCTCACACTGCCCCCAACTTAGTGTCATCCGCAAATTTGGAGATACTACATTTAATCCCCTCGTCTAAATCATTAATGTACAGTGTAAACAGCTGGGACCCCAGCACAGAACCTTGTGGTACCCCACTCGTCACTGCCTGCCATTCTGAAAAGTCCCCATTTACTCCTACTCTTTGCTTCCTGTCTGACAACCAGTTCTCAATCCATGTCAGCACACTACCCCCAATCCCATGTGCTTCAACTTTGCACATTAATCTCTTGTGTGGGACCTTGTCGAAAGCCTTCTGAAAGTCCAAATATACCACGTCAACTGGTTCTCCCTTGTCCACTCTACTGGAAACATCCTCACAAAATTCCAGAAGATTTGTCAAGCATGATTTCCCTTTCACAAATCCATGCTGACTTGGACCTATCATATCACCTCTTTCCAAATGCACTGCTATGACATCCTTAATAATTGATTCCATCATTTTACCCACTACCGATGTCAGGCTGACCGGTCTATAATTCCCTGTTATCTCTCTCCCTCCTTTTTTAAAAAGTGGGGTTACATTGGCTACCCTCCACTCCATAGGAACTGATCCAGAGTCAATGGAATGTTGGAAAATGACTGTCAATGCATCCACTATTTCCAAAGCCACCTCCTTAAGTACTCTGGGATGCAGTCCATCAGGCCCTGGGGATTTATCGGCCTTCAATCCCATCAATTTCCCCAACACAATTTCCCGACTAATAAGGATTTCCCTCAGTTCCTCCTCCTTACTAGACCCTCCGACCCCTTTTATATCCGGAAGGTTGTTTGTGTCCTCCTTAGTGAATACCGAACCAAAGTACTTGTTCAATTGGTCCGCCATTTCTTTGTTTCCCGTTATGACTTCCCCTGATTCTAACTGCAGGGGACCTACGTTTGTCTTTACTAACCTTTTTCTCTTTACATATCTATAGAAACTTTTGCAATCCGTCTTAATGTTCCCTGCAAGCTTCTTCTCGTACTCCATTTTCCCTGCCCTAATCAAACCCTTTGTCCTCCTCTGCTGAGTTCTAAATTTCTCCCAGTCCCCAGGTTCGCTGCTATTTCTGGCCAATTTGTATGCCACTTCCTTGGCTTTAATACTATCCCTGATTTCCCTTGATAGCCATGGTTGAGCCACCTTCCCTTTTTTATTTTTACGCCAGACAGGAATGTATAATTGTTGTCGTTCATCCATGCGGTCTCTAAATGTCTGCCATTGCCCATCCACAGTCAACCCCTTAAGTATCATTCGCCAATCTATCCTAGCCAATTCACGCCTCATACCTTCAAAGTTACCCTTTTTTAAGTTCTGGACCATGGTCTCTGAATTAACTGTTTCATTCTCCATCCTAATGTAGAATTCCACCATATTATGGTCACTCTTCCCCAAGGGGCCTCGCACAACGAGATTGCTAATTAATCCTCTCTCATTACACAACACCCAGTCTAAGATGGCCTCCCCCCTAGTTGGTTCCTCGACATATTGGTCTAAAAAACCATCCCTTATGCACTCCAGGAAATCCTCCTCCACCGTATTGCTTCCAATTTGGTTCGCCCAATCTATGTGCATATTAAAGTCACCCATTATAACTGCTGCACCTTTATTGCACGCACCCCTAATTTCATGTTTGATGCCCTCTCCAACATCACTACTACTGTTTGGAGGTCTGTACACAACTCCCACTAACGTTTTTTGCCCTTTGGTGTTCTGCAGCTCTACCCATATAGATTCCACATCATCCAAGCTAATGTCCTTCCGAACCATTGCCTCAATTTCCTCCCTAACCAGCAATGCTACCCCACCTCCTTTCCTTTTATTCTATCTTTTCTGAATGTTGAATACCCCTGGATGTTGAGTTCCCAGCCCTGATCATCCTGGAGCCACGTCTCCGTAATCCCAATCACATCATATTTGTTAACATCTATTTGCACAGTTAATTCATCCACCTTATTGCGGATACTCCTTGCATTAGGACACAAAGCCTTCAGGCTTGTTTTTTTAACACCCTTTGTCCTTTTAGAATTTTGCTGTACAATGGCCCTTTTTGTTCTTTGCCCTGGGTTTCTCTGCCCTCCACTTTTCCTCATCTCCTTTCTGTCTTTTGCTTTTGCCTCCTTTTTGTTTCCCTCTGTCTCCCTGCATTGGTTCCCATCCCCCTGCCATATTAGTTTAACTCCTCCACAACAGCACTAGCAAACACTCCCCCTAGGACATTGGTTCCGGTCCTGCCCAGGTGCAGACCGTCTGGTTTGTACTGGTCCCACCTCCCCCAGGACTTGTTCCAATGCCCCAGGAATTTGAATCCCTCCCTGCTGCACCACTGCTCAAGCCGCGTATTCATCTGTGCTATCCTACGATTCCTACTCTGACTATCACGTGGCACTGGTAGCAATCCCGAGATTACTACTTTTGAGGTCCTACTTTTTAAATTTAGCTCCTAGCTCCTTAAATTCGTTTCGTAGGACCTCATCCCTTTTTTTACCTATGTCGTTGGTACCAATGTGCACCACAACAACTGGCTGATCTCCCTCCCTTTTTAGAATGTCCTGCACCCGCTCCGAGACATCCTTGACCCTTGCACCAGGGAGGCAACATACCATCCTGGAGTCTCGGTTGCGGCCGCAGAAACGCCTATCTATTCCCCTTATAATTGAATCCCCTATCACTATCGCTCTCCCACTCTTTTTCCTGCCCTCCTGTGCAACAGAGCCAGCCACGGAGCCATGAACTTGGCTGCTGCTGCCCTCCCCTGATGAGTCATCCCCCTCAACAGTACCCAAAGCAGTGTATCTGTTTTGCAGGGGGATGACCACAGGGGACTCCTGCACTACCTTCCTTGCACTGCTCTTCCTGTTGGTCTTCCATTCCCTGCGGTACGACCAACTCGCTACATGTGATACTCACGTCATTCTCAGCATCGTGGATGCTCCAGAGTGAATCCACCCTCAGCTCCAACTCCGCAGCTAAACTCTAGTTCACAAAATATACACTACCAATCATGATTTATTTCTGAACTGGCCAAAAGTAGAATAAACAAAATTTGCAACTTGTTGGTTTCTGTCTTGTTTGTTAAAATTCAGCTGCAACATAACTAAGAGCGTTTTGGGTTCTAGACTGCCTGGCACCTTATTGCAGTACTGAGGAAGTGCTTCATTGTCAGAGGTGCTGTGTTTCAGATGAAACGTTAAACCAAGTCTCCATCTGCCCTCTCAGGGCAATGTAAAAAAATCCCATGGCACTATTGGAAGAAGAGCAGCGATGTTCTTCCTTGTGTCCTGACCAATATTTACTCTTCAACCAAAATTACAAAACATATAGGGCTAGATTTTACACTTTTGTGCAGATCGCCCAAAAATGGGTCTTATTTCCGGCGTGGGCGCTAAAAATGGGTTTTCAGATTGCCGGCTTGTCGCCCATTCTCAAAGCCCCTTGTCTCTATTTGTGAAATTGGGTGTTGCCGCGCGTGATATGAAATGGACGTTAGTGTTAAATCTCTCTGACATTCTGCCGTAAAGTGTCGCCGTCCTTAGCAACAGCATGACAATGCTCGATTCCAGTGATTCAGGAGGTCAAGGGTCATCATGACATGCGCATAAGAGGAAACAGAGAGAGAGGAAGCTGAGAGGGAGTGAAGGTGTGTGTGGGTGTGGTGTGGCTGCTTTGGGAGGAAGGAGGGAAAATTTAAAGCTTTAGAGCAAATTGGGACAAAAAAAATTAGCTGTTACCAGCCAGATATTTGCCCGAATTTGATGCCTATAATGGAGGGAGAGGAGGAGGCGACACAGCACGCTGTGGAGACTGACGCTGACAAGAGCAGTGAACTGGGAGAAGAGCACATTGGAGAGCGCAAAAGAATGAGGAGGATCTCGTATGAGGCAAATGCCTCCCTCCTGCAGGAGGTCGAGTTATGCTGGGGTGATTGACCCAGAGAGGGTGTGGGAAGCCTATCCCAAAGGCCTACCAGAAGATATGGGCTGAGATAGCAGAGGTGGTCTCGTCGGCGACCAACGAGGAGCGTGAGGGCAACCAATGCCGCAAACGATGGAACGACCTTGTGGGATCCGCAAGAGTAAGTATTACATTTATTTACATATACTTATGTATTTATATAATTTGATTTGTAAGAATCATAATTGACTATCATCAGATGTGAGATCTTTCACTGTTACCGGGAATGTTGTACTCAAAGCCTGCGGTCACGGTGCACGTCTTTAGGTAAAGAATGATAATTATCATAATAATCATGATTACATCTGTCAGTTACATGTTGCATCAGTCTCTGTGACAGTACCTAGCAATGATATCACGCAATGATCTCATGCCATGTCGTCCTGTTACCTTTTACAGAAGAAGCTATCGACGATGAGGTCCGTGCAGAGGCCACCAGTCCCCAGCGACATCACTGAGATGGAGGAGCGGGTGCTCGCACTCGTGGGGAAGCACACCCGGATGGCCACGCAAGCATCTGTCGACCCTGAAGTGATGCCACGTGAGTAAAGTTTACACCATTGCTTGATGTAAAGTCAAAAGATGCCACACCCACTTATATCCGAACAATAATATGATAGATGGTTTATAAAATTGTCCTATAAATAATGCTGGCCTAATGAAAATTATTGCAATGCAGAATGTGTTGATGGCCATGAAATGTGATGTCTGTGATGATTTTGATAGCGATGGTGCTTTTGTCGTACATATGCTGTGTGTAGCACTGGATTCACCTTGTGACCCGAGCACCCGCTTCTCCTCTAATAACCTCATTTGTGTTTTGCAGCTCAGCCAGCAGCATGTCCCCAGGCAAGACCACAGAGGCCAGAAGGTGGGGGCGCGGGGCCGGACTTAGCAGACGATCCTACATCTGGTGCTGAGGAGCTCCGATTCTCGCCCGTCAATCCGCTGGGTCTGTTCTCCACGGATGAGAGCGCGGACTTCGAGGAACCTGCATCGCCAGGTTCCAGAAACCATTCCACCCCAAGGCCATCTAGTGCTCCTCCAGCCATTTACGCCTCCACTCTGGAGGTACCGGCCCCAAGCACCTCGCCACAGGGCACCCCATTTGTCCCCAGGACGGCGCTGACCCCGCGGAGGTCTTGTGGACACGGCATCGAGGATCTGATGCACGTGCGCCACATGAGAGCAGAGAGATGGTGCAGTTGTCCAGGAGGACTATAGACATTGGTGACCAGCTCATTGATGCATTGGAGGGCCTATCGCGACAGCTGGCCACCATCTCCGGCACCATGAGTACGTTCCGTGGATGGCGGAGGCCCTGGAGGCGATAGCCAGGAACACTGCTGGCACAGGCCTCCCAGTGGTCCCGGAGCACGGCACTCCACCCCTAGGTTTGCACCACCAGTGCCAGCGACACATGGGAGGCAGGACCAAGATCCTGCTTCTGGATCCGAGAATGTTCTCACCTCGGCACCCCCGCTCCCGTACCCATGCAACCAGCGCCTCTGCATTCATCCCCTCCAATGAGGCACTGCCTGAGGAGCTCCTCGGCCAGGAGGAGTGGAAGGGGGGGGTAGAGGTGGGGAGAAGAAGGGGAGGGGTGAAGGAAAGTGAGGTGCATGTCCGCAGGTGATGGCTGTTTTATATCTCCATCTGGGTGTATACAATTTATTGTAATGTATGGGGGGAGGGGGCCACCCTCCTGCTTTGCATTTGTATTCTGTGTTGCTGGACATGTTGACCATTTGATTGATGTCAATGGTCGAAAAAGTGGGGTGGGGTTGGGGTGTTTTTGCCCGTGATAATTATGATTTCAGACCAATGATCGTATAAAATGTTTTTTATTCAACATGACCTTGTTGTGCATTATCTCACATAGCTGGCCCGTTACGCACTGGTGATTCCTTAACATAAAAGGGGTAAATAAAACTTAACTTGAATCAATTTAAACTTTAACTAGCACCAAGATGATGCCCACCATTGATGTCTGAGCTGCACACACACAGCAGTGTGTCAGCTTTGTCAATTACAGCAACGTTCTTTCAGGCAAATCATTCAGATATCAGCTCCTGATGTAAGAGTCTTGCAGCTATTTAGCCACCACGGGCCCTTTCCTGCAGTCTGGAGTTGGGGGGGGTGGTGGCGTGGGCATGATTTCATAGTCAGCCTGATTGTCTGTCTCGAGGTCAGCGTTCAGTCCCCTTGTCCTCCTCTTCCTCTCTCTCTCCTGAGGTGGACCATCAGTTGCTTCTGGCAATTCTTTTACCCTCCTGATAGCCAGGTTGTGCAGCATGGAGCACTGGGGATGTTGGCCTGGTCAAGGACGCTAAAGTTGGTGCATCTGTCCTCCCAGGGAATTTGTAGGATCTTGCGGAGACATAATTAGTGGTATTTCTCCAGCGACTTGAGGCGTCTACTGTACATGGTCCATGCCTCTGAGCCATACAGGAGGGCGGGTATTATTACAGCCCTGTAGACCATGAGCTTGGTGGCAGATTTGAGGGCCTGGTCTTCAAACATTCTTTTCCTCAGGCGGCCGAAGGCTGCACAGTCAGACTGGAGGCAGTGTTGAATCTCATCATCAATGTCTGCTCTTGTTGATAAGAGACTCCTGAGTTATGGGAAATGGTTCACGTTGTCCAGGGCTGCGCCGTGGATCTTGATGATTGGGGGGCAGTGCTGTGCGGCGAGGACAGGAGGGTGGAGGACTTTTGTCTTCCAGATGTTTAGCATAAGGCCCATGATTTCGTACACCTCAGTAAATATACTAGGGACTGAATTACATCTCTGTGCTCTGATCTAATTATCCCCAGCCTCTAACTTTTCTTCAACTGAAGACTCTTGAGTCATGTGCAATGCCACAGAGAGTGACGTCTCTTATAAAAGTCTGTGGTCATGATAACCCTGTCTAATTGCAAAATTTAAGAGTAAACCATGTAGTTATTCCAAAAAATGTTGCACTCAGCATCAAAAGGAAACACAAGGTTTATATTATTCAACATCCTTAAATCATGCCAGTTTTATTTAAAATACGCAATACAATTGTAACACATTTATATTTTAAGTTCTAAACCTGTACACAATATGTGAGTATTGCAAAGATGAACCAATAGGCAGAACATGCACCCAATTTTAAACCCAATTTAGAATTGTTTACAGGGAATCATATATTATTGTCAGCATCGTACATATCTACTAGTTTCTAATGACTTACGTTTGCCATCTTGTCTTGTTTTACATATTAATGCAATTCTTTCCAACTCTGACCAGCTAGTTTTATTGCTGCAAAGATGGTATATCCTATATAGCATCTATTCCATTTGTGTCATGTTGCGTTTAATGATTCTGGTATATTCTATGTACTGCCAATACAATGAAGCTACTGCTCTGTTAAAAGCCTTTTCTCATCAAGCATTTTATTGTACCTTTAATAAATGCTGTCAACACCAAAATATTTCATCAAGCAGTGCTCGGAAGGCTCTTGGGCCTTGCACTGAGACTAGGTTCTGAAGGATAATGGATGAGTGCCTATGTTCAATTATTTCCCTTTCTACTCATGAACTGACCTGTGAGCTCAATTAATAAATGTTAATAAAGAAATAAAATGGATGAAGGGGCAGAGGTTCATGGTCAGATTGTAGAATCTGTTGACAGTGCTTAGGTCAAAACATGTCGATGAGAAGTTGAAGTTGCATGCTTTCAGGATGTGCATTGTTAGAATCTTGAAGCAGTAGGGTGACCACAATGGCATCAGGAAGATTAGAGCAGTAACAGCACATAAGAAAGCAAGGACAAAGGGGGAAAAAGTCACTGCTAAGAGCAACAAGATGTCAGGTCTGAATATATAAAGTCAGATAGTCAAAAGTACAGAGAGGACATTTGGAAGTCTTCGGCATATTTGAGTATATCTTGGTATGGCTTCTATAATATAATTTTATGCTAAATGAGATTATATGCTGGTGATCATGGCTATAATAAATAAGAAAATGTATTTTGTTATAGTGTACAGTACATTAAGTGTACACTTGAATAGAATTGCCCATTCTATTCTGCTTCATTATTCAGATTTTGTTTTTTCTAAATTTTGCTGGTCTCAATCAATGTTCCATCTCATTTTTTTTGGGTGCGCAGTCCCTTTAAGGGACTGTGCGGCTGTGCAACTTAGCGGAACATTGTTCTCAATTGCATACATTACATATTGTGATCATAATCATTAAAATCACAAAGTACTATTTATCCTCCTATAATTATGTATGGATGATGCAGTATTCCTTTTCTGCACTTTTATATATTTTGTATATTCTTCAAACGATTAGTAAGCACAACTTGAATGCTGTTACACCGGGCAAGAAAGTGCTGGGACGGAAAATAATGCAGCACTATTGTTGTTTAGCAACAGCTATCTCCTGGCAGTTACAGGGCTTGAGAGAATTGATGCTGAGAGGATGTTTCCCCTGATAGGGTCACAGTCTCAGAATAAGAGGTTGGCCATATAGGACTGAGATGAGGAGAAATTTCTTCACTCAGAGGGTTATGAATCTTTGGCTTTCTGTACCCCATAGGACTGTGGATGCTCAGTCACTAAGTATATTCAAGACAGAGATCGATAGATTTTTGGCTATTAAGGGAATCAAGGGATATGGTGATAATGCGGGAAGGTGGATTTGAGATAGAAGATCAGCCATGATCTTATTGAATGGCAGAGCAGGCTTTAAGGGCCAAATGGCCTACTCCTGCTCCTATTTCTTGTGTTCTTATGTTCTTATCTTATAGCAGTTATCCAGTATCTATGTGCTGCTGCAAATCATCCCCAAAATGAACAGCTAGATATCAAATCCAGTTTTCATTTCTGTAACTTTGACTATTAAACGATAATAAACATAATCAGTTATTTAAAGATATCGGGATCAAAAACTTCTGTGGAATTGTAGCAACAATGCAATTAGTTCTATGACCACATTATTAACATTATTGTTGCCTCTGATCTTTCACCATTCTTTAGGTTTCTGTTGCAGTGTCTGTTTGTTCACTTGTCCTTTAATGGACTTTTTTTTTTATTGGTTCCTACTATTTTCACCAGCTTTGGAGCTTTTTTTTGGCTGCTTCAATGTGCTTTCTCTGTTTTAATTGCATTTCTCTGATTTTTCTAGTACTTTATAAGACAAATGAGGAGTTTATTTTGTGTCTGTGTTGCCAACCATTCTCGCTGCATGCCTGGATAAAATAATCTGGTTTTGGAAGTGGCAAATGATTCAGACTACTGTAATTCCCCAGTCGCATTGGCATGAAAATCACTCTGAAGAGGTGGATTTTGTTTTTGGAACCGAGAATAATTCTAGAGAAGTTGATCCTATGGTTCAGGTGAATAAATGCAATGCCTGGTATGGTACAGAATCCTACAGATTAGAAAGATCCCAGGTTCAATCACTAGTTTGTGGTGAGATAACTGATCTCAATTGGGATGACAGTGAGAATATTACAGTTGACCTCAGCACCCCTTGGTTAAGGAAAATAAAATTCAGCCAGCCTTTCCTCCCTAGATTGTTATCCACTGTTATGCATGTGTGCGTTTTGTGTGAAGACCAGCTTAGACTTGACTGTAATACCCTCAAGGTTAAATAGCTTGCCATAGTCTGCATTCACATAGGAAAAGTGGCCATTGAACCAAGGAACTCCTTTTATGCCTGTGGAATTATATCCCAGCATGGGTCTGCACATCCAAGAGAGATGGGGAGATAATTAGGGGTAAAAAGGAAAACACTTCTGTGATCTGGTAATGTTTACTCAACTGTTTTAGTCCAGAGTTTAATCGACACAGAATTCACCGTAGCACAGTATCAGTGACCTTAAAGAGTAATTTATAACACTATTGTAAAAGACACAAGTTCAACGACAAAGGTTAACTAAGAGTTTGAAAGCCTGAGCACAATATATCTTTTGTGCCCTCATTGTTAATATCACTATCCAGGCACACCAAGTATAGTTAGTATTTACATTCTTCATATCAATTTCAAGCTCCCTGTTCTAATGCAGGCCTTTCAAAATGTTCATTGATGTACTGAAGTGTTTTTGTACTCTGAACTGATGCCCACTAAGCTGAGACATTAAAATATTATGTTTGATTGACGACCTTTTATTTAGTAGAAGATAACCGTCATAAGCCACTTCAAACTAGATTAACTTCAGTTCTCTATAAGTACTTGGTGTTTTAAAACCACAACTCTATAATGAGTTTCAGAATTGTTTCCATTAACATTGGGTTTGTGTTCTGTTCTTGCCAACCAGAGCATAATAACTGCTCCAATAATACCTCCAAAATATCTTTTCTCCAATTGAATCTCTTCCAGCATCACGTACACAGCTGCTCTCCATTCTATTTGCTTTTCTCATATCTAGTAGCCTAAAATAAATGCTTTCTCTCATTCTATGGCCTTACATGTGACCTGTTTCTTATCTCTGCAAATAAACATTTCTTGATAGCATATTCCCTCCTCATGGCACGTATCACTAACCTTTCATAAATAATCCAAGCTAACAGCTTTTATTACTGCTAGGAGGAATGCTACTATAAACCTAACATTTCCCAAGGATACAACTGATAAATGTTGCAGCCTTATGTTGCCAGCTAGGAAGGCTAATTCATTGAATGTCATTCTCACTACTCAATCTCTTGGAATGAAAATTTGTATACATCGTGACTAAAACCTGCAGTGAGTTAAGTACAGTGTATGAAAACTGTGACCTTGATTGTTCGACTAGACAATGCGATTTCAGTAGACAATGCAACAGCTCCTGTGAGAATTGCTCTCTTTTGAGACTACCTCATTTCTCTGAAGTAGAATGATACCAATAGAGTAGACTGAGAGCCTGAATGGCCCTTGATCTGTGTGAGAATTCATTGCAGACTGTTATGCCAGATCAGGTAAGCACAGCTGTAACCGGTTTTAGACAACCGTTCAAATACACTTTCAATTGGCATATCACAATTTTCTGGATGACTTTTAGATCTGCATTTCTAGTATAAAAGATCTGAGTAGATATGCATAACAAGAGCACCGAGAGAATTACAGCAGAGAATACTGACCTACAGAAAGAAAACAACAGTTCATATCTGGGTCAATGAACAATTGCTGGTCTCTGGAAAATCAGTTTCATTGAAAATTAACGCCTCAATTTTTCAGAGCTTAAGCATAAATGGACCAAGAGGTGAAGGTTTGAATAAAAGAGGACACAACAAATGTTGATTACTTATTAATAACTGCAAACATAAACTTGTTTTCCTAATGCAGGTATAAATTTACTCGAACCTTTAAGTGAGTGTGTCCTTTGTGCTGTTTGGTAAAACAGGGATCTAGAACAAACCTACATACAAGTTGTCTTCAGCAACTCCTAATTATATAAATTCCCTACCTTATTACACATTAAATAGCTGAGGCAATAAACCTTATATCTGTAGTTTCAACTGCAGTAGTATGTACTTAATTAAAATGTTTCACAATAACCAACTCTCACAAACGTGGATTGTTAAAAAGTAGTCCATAACAAAAATATATCCTACCCTTGTTAATAAAGATTTCAGTACAAAATTTATCTCTTGTTACAATGCTATTTGCCACAGCTTTTAGGTGATTAGGAAGAAAGAACTTGTATTTTTATAACACATGTCTCAGAAATGTTCCAAAGCACTTCACATACAATGAATTATTTTGAAATACAGTGACTGTTGCAGTGTCGGCAAACAATGTATGCAACAGCTGGTTATGACACATTAAAGAATTACTTTTAAGATGGGGCTAATTTTGACTTCGTGCGATAGTGTAAAACAGGTGACAGCAAATTGGCAGCTCGTTTTACATCTCACCCAATTTTTATTTCCATTGACTACAAGTTCACTATCCTTTTCTAAATCTCGACACTATTCAAAAAATTATCAAATTTTGCAATATCTAAATGTTTCTGATCCTAAACACTATTCAGTTAATTAGAATATTACCCACCATCACTGCAGAGAAACAACACCATTCTGGAAACTTACAAGTTCCTTAGAACTGTCACACAGTAAGTAGGACATTTCTGTTATACCGAGAAAAACAAAAGCCGAGCCAAACTCTGGACCAGTGATTTCTGATAGAAATATCTGATCAGCCACAGGTGTGGCTATGGCAGCGCCGTTTTAGCCACACACACTAATTTTAGTAGAATAAACATAACACACTCTCACATTACAGGTAAATGTACTTTACATGTGTATATTTACTGAACAAACATCCACCACCATTCAGTAATAATGGACGTAAAGTACTGACAATGATCAGAAAACACTCATACACTCTACTTTTAAACTTACTATTTTACCAACAAACGCACAAAAAGTTTAAAGTACACATGCATATACCGTCAGTATAAGTATTAAGATCACATGCCTAAGGGCAGTGTCTATTACTGATTTTTTATTTACTAATCAGAAGTGCAATTATTCACATCTGGATTCCCAATTAGCCACATGTGGCTAGTGGCTAATGTATTGGATATCACTTCTCCAGACAATGACTACTACATTGTAATATGACTTGCTACTGGACAGCTGTCTCCTCTTAAAAGGCAAGAATTACACCCGAAAAGCGTCTTCAAATCAGAAGAAAACTTGTTGTACAAGATGAACTCTGTGTAACCCAGGTATCTTTCCTTCTATCGTTCCACCATGTCAACAGCAAGATATCACTTGCCTGCTGAGAAACATTTAAAGTCGCTGGACTGCTCTAGCAAATGTTAGCATTATGGCTCTTAAATGAAAAAAAATCAACTGCAGCTCACAGATCTGCAAGCTGATAGCAGATAATTGGTGGCTCGAGGGACTAAGTCTCCGGGCAAAACTTGAGGTTTCAGATACTGTAGAGTTAATTTGGTCAAGGATGAAACAGGTTTTTCTGTTGCCGCCTTGCAGCCAAGCATAATTGACTTTACAAAGCTTCAGTGATAATCTGCTGTTCAAAACAAGGGATTCTATTTATTGTATGTGATTATACATTTTTAGGTCAATGTGTTATCAGGTATCAGTTACTTTTTAAAATAGAGATAATGGCTCATACCTCTCAAAGTTACAGTCTGTCTTTGCTTACAGCTTCAGGCGGCGTAGGGTGGGGGGGGCGGGGGTGGTGTAGGGGGTGGGTGGGGGTGGTGGAGAAGGGGTTTGAAGCACCATTTCAGATCTTTAATAAAGGTGATTACAAAGGTATGAAAGCAGAGTTGGCAAAAGTGGATTGGGAAAATAGATTAAAGGATAAGACAGTTGATGAGCAGTGGCAGACATTTAAAGAGATATTTCATAACTCTCAGCAAAAAAATATATTCCAGTTAGGAGGAAAGACTTTAGGAGAAGGGAGAACCATCCGTGGCTAACTAAGAAACATAGAAACATAGAAACTAGGTGCCCGGAGTAGGCCATTCAGCCCTTCGAGCCTGCACCAACATTCAATATACTCATGGTTGATCATGCAACTTCAGTACCCCATTCCTGCTTTCTCTCTATACCTCTTGATCCCTTTAGCCATAAGGGCCACATCTAACTCCCTTTTGAATATATCTAACAAAGTGGCCTCAACAACTTTCTGTGGTAGAGAATTCCACAAGTTCACAATTTTCTGAGTGAAGAAGTTTTTCCTCATCTCGGTCCTAAATGGCTTACCCCTTAGCCTTAGACTATGACCCCTGGTTCTGGACTTCCCCAACATCAGGAACATTCTTCCTGCATCTAACTTGTCCAATGTCACCATTCAGATAATATTCTGCCTTCCTGTTTTTGCCACCAAAGTGGATAAACTCACATTTATCCACATTATACTGCATCTGCCATGCATTTGCCCACTCACCTAACCTGTCCAAATCACTCTGCATCCTCTTAGCATCCTCCTCGCAGCTCACACTGCCACCTAGCTTAGTGTCATCTGCAAACTTGGAGATATTACATTTAATTCCTTTGTCTAAATCATTAATGTATATTGTAAATAGCTGGGATCCCAGCACTGAACCTTGCGGGACCCCACTAGTCACTGCCTGCCATTCTGAACAGGACCCATTTATTCCTACTCTTTGCTTCCTGTCTGCCAACCTGTTCTCTATCCATGTCAATACATTACCCCCAATACCATCTGCTTTAATTTTGCACTTGTGTGGGACCTTGTCAAAAGCCTTTTGAGAGTCCAAATACACCACATCCACTGGTTCTCCCTTGTCCACTCTACTAGTTACATCCTCAAAAAAATTCTAGAAGATTTATCAGTCATGATTTCCCTTTCACAAATCCATGCTGACTTGGACCGATCCTGTCACTGCTTTCCAAATGTGCTGCTATTTCATCTTTAATAATTGATTCCAACATTTTCCCCACGACCAATGTCAGGCTAACTGGTCTATAATTCCCTGTTTTCTCTCGCCCTCCTTTTTTAAAAAGTGGTGTTACATTAGCTATCCTCCAATCCATAGGAACTGATTCAGCGTCTATAGAATGTTGGAAAATGACCACCAATGCATCCACTATTTCTAGGACCACTTCCTTAAGTACTCTGGGATGCAGACTATCAGGCCCTGGAGATTTATCGGCCTTCAATCCCATCAATTTCCCTAACACAATTTCCTGACCAATAAGGATTTCCTTCAGTTCCTCCTTCTCACTAGACTCTCGGTCCCCTAGTATTTCCGGAAGGTTATTTGTGCCTTCCTTAGTGAAGACAGAACCAAAGTATTTGTTCAATTGGTCTGCCATTTCTTTGTTCCCCATTATAAATTCACCTGATTCTGACTGCAAGGGACCTATATTAGCCTTCACTAATCTTTTTCTCGTCACATATCTATAGAAGCTTTTGCAGTCAGTTTTTATGTTCTCAGCAAGCTTGCTCTCATACTCTATTCTCCAACTCCTAATTAAACCTTTGTCCTCCTCTGCTGAATTCTAAATTTCTCCCAGTCCTCAGGTTTGCTGATTTTTCTGGTCAATTTGTATGCCTCTTCCTTGGAATTAACACTATCCCTAATTTTCCTTGTTAGCCACGGTTGAGCCACTTCCCTGTTTTATTTTTACACCAGACAGGAATGTACAATTGTTGAAGTTCATCCATGTGATCGTTAAATGTCTGCCATTGCCTATACACCGTCAACCCTTTAAATAACTTTCGCCAGTCTATCCTAGCCAATTCACGTCTCATACCATCGAAGTTACCTTTCTTTAAGTTCAGGACTCTAGTCTCTGAATTAACAGTGTCACTTTCCATTTTAATGAAGAATTCTATCATATTATGATCACTCTTCCCCAAGGAGCACAACAAGATTGCTAATTAATCTTCTCTTCTTACACAACACTGAGTCTAGGATGGCTAGCTCTCGAGTTGGTACCTCGACGCATTGGTCGATAAAACCATCCCTTATACACTCCAGGAAATCCTCCTCCACCGTATTGCTACCAGTTTGGTTAGCCCAATCTATATGCAGATTAAAGTCACCCATGATAACTGCTGTACCTTTATTGCACGCATTACTAATTTCCTGTTTGATGCCATCCCAACCTCACTACTACTGTTTGGTGGTCTGTACATAACTCACACTCGCATTTTCTGCCCTTTGATGTTCTGTAGCTCTACCCATACAGATTCCACATCATCGAAACTAATGTCCTTCCTTAATATTGCGTTAATCTCCTCTTTAACCAGCACGCTACCCCACCTCCTTTTCCTTTCTGTCTATCTTTCCTGAATATTGAATGCCCCTGGATGTTGAGTTCCCAGCCTTGGTCACCCTGGAGCCATGTCTCCATAATTCCAATTACATCATATCCGTTAACAGCTATCTGCGCAGTCAACTCACCCACCTTATTAAGAATGCTCCTCGCATTGAGACACAGAGCATTCAGGCTTGTTTTTTTTAACACTCTTTGTCCTTTTAGAATTATGTTGTAATGTGGCTCTTTTTGATTTTTACCTTTGATTTCTCTGCCCTCCACTTTTCCTTATCTCCTTTCTACCTTTTGCATCTGCCCACATTTTACCTCCCTCTGTCTCCCTGCATTGATTCCCATCCCCCTGCCATATTAGTTTAAACCCTCCCCAACAGCACTAGCAAACACTCCCCTTAGGACATTAGTTCCTGTCCTGCCCAGGTGCAGACCATCCGGTTTGTACTGGTCCCACCTCCCCCAGAACCGGTTCCAATATCCCAGGAATTTGAATCCCTCCCTCCTGCACCATTCCTCAAGCCACGTATTCATCTTAACTATCCTGCTATTTCTACTCTGACTAGCACGTGGCACTGGTAGTAATCCTGAGATTACTACCTTTGAGGTCCTACTTTTTAATTTAACTCCTAGCTCCCTAAATTCAGCTTGTAGGACCTCATCCCATTTTTTACCTATATCGTTGGTACCTTTATGCACCATGACAACTGGCTGTTCACCCTCCCCCTCCAGAATGCCCTGCAGCTGCTCCGAGACATTCTTGACCCTTGCACCAGGGAGGCAACATACCATCCTGGAGTCTCGATTGTGGCCGCAGAACGCCTATCTATTCCCCTTACAATAGAATCCCCTGCCACTATAGCTCTCCCACTCTTTTTCCTGCCCTCCTGTGCAGAAGAGCTACCCATGGTGCCATGAACTTGGCTGCTGCTGCCTTTCACTTGATGAGTGATCTCCCTCAACAGTACCCAAAACGGTATTTCTGTTTTGGAGGGATATGACTGCAGGGGACCCCTGCACTACCGTCCTTCCACTGCTCTGCCTGATGGTCACCCATTCTCTATCTGCCTGTGTAACCTTTACTTGCGGTGTGACCAACTCACTAAACGTGCTATTCACGACATCCTCAGCATCCGGATGCTCCAGAGTGCCGCAATGCGGTCTGTCTGGAGCTTCAGCTGGACACACTTCCTGCACACATAATAGTCAGGGACGCTTTGTCCCTGACTTCCCACATAGCACAGGAAGAGCATGACACGGGTCTGGCATGACTTAAACCTTAAATTAACTTAATTTGGCAACAATGCCAAAGGTTACCTACTGATAAGAAAAGAAAAAGAAAACGAAAAAGATTAAATACTCACCAATCCACTAGCCAATCACTTACCTGCTTGGCTGTGACATCACACTTCGATTTCTTATTACTTTTTTGTTTAATCTTGTCCCTGCACCAGCTTGCTGCTCCGACTGCCTGAACCTTTGGCCTTTTATAGGCCTCGAGCCTCGACCTCCCGCTGCTCCTGACTGCTGCTCCGACTGCCCGAACTCCTGGCCTTTTATAGGCCTCGATTCTCGACCTCACGCTGCTCTCGACTGCTGCCAGGGAAGTAAAGGATGGTATCAAATTGAAAACAAAGGCATAAAATGTTGCCAAGATTAGTGGGAGGTCAGAGGATTGGGACATTTTTAAAAGGATGACTAAAAAATAATGAGAGAGAAAATGTATTATGAGAGTAAACTAGCAAGAGTTATAAAAACAGACAGTAAGAACTTCTACAGATATATACAAAAAGGAAGAGAATAGCTAAAGTAAACATTGGTCCCTTAGAGGATGAGACTGGGGAATTAATAATGGGGAACAGGGAAATGGCAGAGACTTTGAACAAATATTTTGTATCTGCCTTCACGGTAGAAGACACTAAAAACATCACAATAATAGACAATCAAGGGGCTATAGGTAGGGGGGAACTTAAAACAATCATTATCACGAAAGAAAAAGTACTTGGTAAAATAATGGGACTAAAGGTGAACAAATCCCCTAGACCTGATGGCCTGTATCCTCGGGTCTTAAAAGAAGTGGCTGCAGAGAGTTGGTTGTAATATACCAAAATTCCCTGGATTCTGGAGAGGTCCCAGTGGATTGGAAAACTGCAAATGTAACGCCCCTATTTAAAAAATGGAGGGAGACAGAAAGTAGAAAACTATAGACCAGTTGGCCTTACATCTGTCATTGGGAAAATGCTGGGGTCCATTATTAAGGAAGCAGCAGCAGGATATTTTGGAAAAGCATAATACAGTCAAGCAGAATCAGCATGGTTTCATGAAAGGGAAATCATGTTTGACAAATTTGCTGGAGTTCTTTGAGGATATAACCAATGGTGTGGATAAGGGGGAACCAGTGGATGTGGTGTATTTGGATTTCCAGAAGGCATTCGATAAGGTGCCATATAAATAGTTACTGCACAAGATAAGAGCTCATGGGGTCGGGGATAATATATTAGCATTGATAGAGGATTGGGTAACTAACAGAAAACAGAGAGTCGGGATAAATGGGTCATTTTCCAGTTGGCAAACAGGGATTGTTGCTGGGCCCTCAACTATTTACAATCTATATTAATGATTTGGATGAAGGGACCAAGTGTAATGTAGCCACGTTTGCTGATGATACAAAGATGGGTGGGAAAGCAAGTTGTGAGGAGGGTTGACTTATGAAGAAAGGTTGAGCAGGTTGGGCCTATACTCACTGGTGTTTAGAAGAATGAAAAGTGATCTTATTGAATCATATAAGATACTGAGGGTGCTCGACAAGGTAGATGCAGAGAGGATGTTTCCAGTCATGGCGGAATCTAAAATTAGGGGGCATAGTTTCAGAATAAGGGGTCGCCCATTTAGAACTGAGATGAGGAAGAATTTCTTCTCTCAGAGTGTAATAAATCTGTGGAATTCTCTGCCACAGAGAGCTGTGGAGGCTGGGTCATTGAATATATTTAATTGGAGACAGATTTTTGAACGATAATCGACTGAAGGGTTATGGAGAGCGGGCGGGGAAGTGGAGCTGAGCTCAAGATCAGATCAGCCATGACCTTATTGAATGGCGGAGCAGGCTCGAGAGGCTAAATGGCCTACTCCTGCTCCTATTTTTTATGTTCTTATATTCTAGTTTGCTATGAATATCAACATGCAACAGTAAACAGACTAGATTTACTTGGCATACCTGAGTGAAAACAAAGAGGGCTACCTCATATAATTTGTCAAGCCTGAAATTCAGTGTTTATGTGATCATGGAAAGAGGATATTTGAAGGTTATCCATTTTTGTTACTACTTATTCCTGTATCATGTTTGACAGCAATGTAACTAAAGGCTCCTCCATTTTTATTGGCCTTTTGGACAACTACTTAACAAACAGATTCAACGGTTCTAATGCTGTGTTTTCCAACAAATGTGTTATGTAAGTTCTATCATGCTGAAATTTAAGAGGAACTTTTCATTGGTAATTTAAATTGACCTATGCATCGGATTTATACACAACAAAAGCACACCCGATCGAACCTGCAAAGTACTCCTCACTAACATCTGGGGACTTGTGCCAAAATTGGGAGAGCTGTCCCACAGAGTCGTCAAGCAACAGCCTGACATAGTAATATTTACAGAATCCCACATATCAAACAACTTCCCAGACTCCTCCATCAACATTCCTGGGTATGTCCTGTCCCACCAGCAGAACAGATCCACCAGAGTTGGCAGCACAGTGGTATACAGTCGGGAGGGAATTGCCCTGGGAATCCTCAACATTGACTCGGAACCCCATGAAATCTTATGGCATCGGGTCAATTATGGGCAAGGAAGCATTCTGCTGATTACCACCTACCATCCTCCCTCAGCTGATGAATCAGTACTCCTCCATGTTGAACACCACTTGAAAAACCACTGAGAATAGCAAGGGTACAGAATGTATTCCGGGTGGAGTCTTCAATGTCCATCATCAAGAATGGCTCGGTAGCACCATTACTGACTGAGCTGGCTGAGTCCTGAAGGACATAGCTACCAGACTGGGCCTGCGGCAGGTGGTGAGAGAACTAACACAAAAACCTTCTTGACCTCGTCCTCACCAATCTGCCTGTCACAAATGCATCTCCATGACAGTATTGGTAGGAGTGACTAACGTACAGTACTTGTGGAGACAAAGTCTCATCTTCACACTAAGTAAACCCTCTATCATGTTGTGTGGCACTACCACCATGCTCAAAGGGATAGATTCAGAACAGACCTAGCAGCTCAAAACTGGGCATCCATGAGACGCTGTGGGCCATCGGTAGGAGCAGAATTGTATACCATCACAATCTGTAAACTCATGGCCTGGCATATCCCTCACTCTACCATTACCATCAAGCCAGATGACTAACCCTGGTTCAATAAGGAGTCTAGAAGAGCATGTCAGGAGCATCACCTGGCATACCTGAAATATATGTGCCAACCTGGTGAAGCAACAACACAGGACTGCATACTTGCTACACAGTGGAAGCAGCATTCCATAGACAGAGCTAAGCGATCCCACGCCAATAGATCAGATCAAAGCACTGCAGTCCAGCCACATCCGGTCGTGAATGGAGGTGGACAATTAAACAACTAACGGGAGGATGAGGCTCCATGAACATTCCCAGCCTGAATGATGGCGGAGTCCAGCATTGTGAGTGCAAAAGACAAGGCTGAAGTGTTCGCAACCATCTTCAGTTAGAACTGCCAAGTGGATGATCCATCTTGGCCTCCTCCTGAAGTCCCTACCATCACAGATGCCAGTCTTCAGCCAATTCGATTCACTCCTCGTAATATCAAGAAACAGCTGAATGCATTGGATACAGCAAAGGCTATGGGCCCCAACAACATCCCGGCTGTCGTGCTGAAGACTTGTGCTCCAGAACTAGTCACGCTTCGGTACAGCTATAACACTGGCATCTATCCAACAAAGTGGAAAATTGTCGAGGTATGTCCTGTCCACAAAAGGCAGGATAAATCCAATCTGACCAATTAACGCCCCATCAGCCAACTCTCAATCATCAGCAAAGGGATGGAAGATGTCGTCGACAGTGCTATCAAGTGGCATTACTCGCCAATAACCTGCTCACTGATGCTCAGTTTGGGTTCTGCCAGCTCCACTGCACTCCAAACTTCATTACAGCCTTGGTCCAAACAACAACAACAACTTGTATTTATATAGCATCTTTAAAGTAGTGAAATGTCCCAACGTGCTTTACAGGAGTATTATAAGAATTTAAAAAATGATCAAAAGAGCAGAATTCCAGAGGTGAGGTGACAGTGACTGCCCTCGACATCAAGGTAATGGCTGACCAAGTCTAGCACCAAGGAGCCTTAGTAAAACTGAAATCAGTGGGGATCACATTCAACGGCATTACCACTGTTGAATCCCCCAGCATCAGCATTCTGGGGTAACCATTGAACGAAAACTTAATGGGACCAGCCAAATAAATACTATGGCTACAAGAGTAAGTCAAAGGCTGGGGATTCTGCAGTGAGTGACAAATCAATCAGTTTGATTGGCATCCCATCCAGCAGCTTAAACATTCAATCCCTCCAGCATCGGCTCATTGCAGCTACAGTGTGTATCATTTACAAAATGTACTGCAGAAACTCGCTAATGCTTTTTCAACATCACCTCCCAAACTCGGAATCTCTACCATCTAGAAGGAAATTTGCAGCAAGCACATGGGAACACCACCACCTCCAAGCTCCCTTCCAATTTGCACACCATACCTAATTTCTCAAGGGCAACTAGGGATGGGCAATAAATGCTGGCCTTGCCAACGATGCCAACATCCCATGAATGAATAAATACAAATTTTTAAAAATTGAAATATTTGTCTTCATGAATCATACAATTTTCAACATTTCAGAGCTGGATTGGTCTATTCTATGTAAATAATTTTTTTGGAGTCAGGATTCCTTTGGTCTACAGAAATAGGGATCAAATAAAACACTACGATGGTGCTAAAGCAAAGTAGAAATATTTCCTACTGTTTTGAATTTAATTTTGTTTTTTTCACTACTGGGAATGACTGGAACAGACGAGACTGCTAGTGGATACTATCAGCAACCATAGTGAATGACACATGTCAGAGTTTTACTTTCACCTTTGATCTGCACAGAAAGATCATAGAGTCACATGTTTGGTCAATTTTTTTTTCCTGTTTTTCTTCCAATCCCAAAGGCAGTGACTTTAGCTTGGACACAGTTTCAAAGTGGCAGCAGCTATCTGGTAACTCATTGAAACAGTTAGGTTTGAATCTACACAATAACCTATTTTTTCTGATGTGGTGTTTGCATGCAGCTGTAGAATACTGAGGCCAATTGTAGCCCTCCACATGTTTCCCCACCCACACACCTGCACACTTGTACAGAGCTCCAAATTTGAAAAGATCATGGATTGATCCAGGGACTTCTGTTGCCTAGGCCCTAAGCTCGGGAATGTCCTCCCTAACCCTCTCCGCCTCTCTATGTCTCTTTCCTCCTTCAAGACGCTCCTTAAAACCTATCTCTTTGACCAAGCTTTTGGTCACCTGCCCTAATTTCTCCTTATGTGGCTCAGTGTCAAATGTTTTGTCTTGTATTACTCCCGAGAAGCGCCTTGGGACATCTTACTACATTAAAGGCACTATATAAATACAACTTCGTGTTGTTGACTTTCCTAGTCTGTATTGCTTACTAATGCAAGCAGTGTATTTATCCACTGAGCCATCAGGAGTCCATACTGTCATTCTAACTAATAGCCATTTTATGGAGGTCACTTTTGACATGAATGGGGCTAATTTCCATTTTCAGTGTACCTGCATCTATTTCCAAATTGAGACCCTGAACTCAAGACAGAAACTTCATGGTTTACCTGGCTTTTTTATTTTAAAATTTTGGAATTAGGCTTATTTAGCCAAAAAACTAAAAATCCGTTTCCACAGTAAGAATAGCCAGGATCCTCTTTTGGCCAAAGTTCTAACCTCTTTTACTGGTTTGTCTGCAAATGTAATGATGCATTGTAAGGCTATTGTTGAGACAGAAAAACAGAAACATTTCCTGTTCTATAAGAATTATATTTATGTGAGTTTTACTAAAGCCTTTTAATTAAGCAAATCACAGATTGAAAATGACTCGAACAGAAAAGACCACAGAATGTTAACTACAATATAACAAATATCATCCTCCCTGCTCCCGGCAGCTTACTCTGTAAAAGCTGCTGTATTTACAACTGAGATGATTTATGTAAATAACTGCGCGCACAAATGGTGGAGTTGATCTGACTTATAAACAGCAGAGCAATGGATTTCATGGTGCTTCAGGAGGACACTGTTGACCTTCCTATTATGACACTGTACAAGGAAACTTTCATTATCCAAATTAATTTAACCCCAATTTTTGCACAAAGGACCTATCACTAAATAGTTCAGTGGCTATCCAGAACAGAAGATCTATTTATATTCCATTGTAGTTTTGCAGAAGACACAGCTCCAGCCTGACACCATAATACATTCAAAAGACTTTGCTTGGTCAACATGATTAAGCCAATAAAATCTACTTTGTCACCAGTAAAAATCTGTTTACCTAATTTCACTGATAATGAAAATGCATTCACTATGAAAAAAGACAAACATTAATCTAATCATGTTATATTACTATAAGCTGGACTATTCATGCTGATAATAGACAACCTTATCATGGCCTTTAGGCTGATTTGATAGCAAGCACACAAATATGACAGAATTCTGCAAATGTTATACCTCCCAATGATAAGTTATAAAGTTACATTAGGCAATTGTTTGGATAAGAAGTCACACTCATCTAGTCTTTATTCCAGGAACCGTGTGTACATTTAAATCAAGTCCCCAACAAAAGGAAGCTGTTTTATTTCATTGTTTCCATTCAAAGATACTTATTCCTTTGAATATCAAAGAGAAAACGCAGGAAACTTTTTCTTAAAATCATGCTCATTCTCACTGTACACTTGACAAGTATGATTTACCGCATAAACACGTGGCTGAAAATAAAACCTGCTGGAAATCAGTTCATGCAGAAAGAATGTGATTTTTTTCTTATTGAAACTCACCAATTGCCTACTACTATTTTGTTACAATCTTGTTGGCCTTTGTGTGGGTCTGACGTGCCTGACAAGATAAACATGTTTCAAAAAAAAAAAGCTTTTTATTTGTAAAATGGGAGTGTGCCTAAGCATTACTGAACCGAATGCCTTAATGAGCAGTAAAAGTACTGAGAAAAGTTGCATCAACATGAGGTAGTGGCTCTCAAACAGCCACTAACATCTGTGTTTGATCTTTTATAAGCAGAGTATATGTTTTACTAGGAGAATGTATTGTACTCAAATGATTTCATCTGTTTCTCAAGCCATGAGAACCAAAACACATAACAACGTAATGTTGCATATGTTGCAGATGTATATTGACCAAAAAAAAAGTTTCAGAAAATATTGTTCTGACACACACATAGCTAAATCAGGTAGCATTTACAATAAATCTAATTGTGAGGCCCTTGTTTTCAGTTACACGGGATCATATTATATTGAGCCTACTTTATGAGTCCCTGGAGACCTGTGTGGCTTGGCCAAAGGAAAAGTCTAGAATTCAAAGCTTTTAGTCCACCCAGTGTTTTTATTAACAAGCGCCCCAGTGTGAAAACCAATAAATAGATGCCCAACTACAGTTAGGTTCCACTGTACAGTAACGATTGTAGCCTCATTTTACATTATGTAGAATTTTAAACCTTTAAACAAGCGTACAGTAGTTGCAAAGATATTTATTTGGATTTTGGTTCAGAGTAAAAGCTACTCAGATTGAAACTTTGATGTGAATCAGAAGATTCACAGAAGACAACAACAACAACTTGCATTTGTATAGCGCCCGTAACGTAGTGAAACGTCCCAAGGCGCTTCACAGGAGTATTATGAGATAAAAATTTGACACCGAGTGACATAAGTAGAAATTAGCGCAGGGCTTAGTCAAAGTGGTATGTTTTAAGGAGCATCTTGAAGGGGGAAAGAGAGGTAGAGAGGTGGAGAGGTTTAGGCAGGGAATTCCAGAGCTTGGGGCCTAGGCAACAGGAGGCACGGCCACCAATGGTTGAGCGATTACAATCAGGGATGCTCGGGAGGGTAGAATTAGAGGAGCGCAGACATCTCGGGGGTTGTGGAGCTGAAGGGGATTACAGAGATAGGGAGGGGCGAGGCCATGGAGGGATTTGAAAAAAAAGACGAGAATTTTGAAATCGAGACGTTGCTTAACCAGAAGCCAATGTAGGTTAGCGATGGGTGAATGGGACTTGGAGTAAGTTAGGACACGGGCAGCCGCATTTTGGATCACCTCTAGTTTGCGTAGGGTAGAATGTGGGAGGCCAGCCAGGAGTGCGTTGGAATAGTCAAGTCTAGAGGTAACTAAAGCATGTATTATGTCTGTGATCTACTTATGAATGGCTCCACGAGGCAATGTGTTGTACTCAAACTGTAGTGACCTTGGTCTTTTGTTCCAAACTCCAGAGTGAGGCACAAGCATGGTGTGAAGCCTTTTATACTGGGCCCTGCCACCAGGGCAGGAATCCCCCGGTCTCAACCAGTTGCACTCTCTAGTAGTGCCAGCATGTTATCCACAGTGTAAACCTTATTGATAGTACATCAGGTAAACAAGTCTCCATCTTATGCAACCACGCAGTGACTATACAGAGAGTACATCCATAGTCTGCATATGCAACATCACTCTCCCCCAAGTCCCTTGTGCCAATTACCTTTGTACTATGTGCTCTGGCTTAGCTCTCTCCAGATTTAAGTGCCAATAGCCCTTGGCTTTGCTTTGGTTTGGCTCTCTCCCTGTTAACCCCCAAGTCCTTTTGCCACAACGTTGGGTGGTGGTTACCAGATTGGATGGTTCGATGATGCAGTGGAGATTCCAGTGGGTTCTGGGTGTGATCCATGTGTGTGTCCATGGCTACACACATCCATTTTCCCTGCCCCCCCACAGCGAGATCATGCAGCTGGCCCATTACATTAACATACGGGATCAGATACAGTGCAAGTACAAAGAAAGGAAGAAAAAAATTTTTTTACAGTTTGTATCCTGACTTACATTCATTACATTTTGCGGTCGTGCGCCAGGATTGGGTAGATTGCATTCATGGTTCAGGCATAGTCAGTACTGAGGTAGCAGTACAGGTATGCGAGGATGCTAGTTCCAGAACAACCAGATGGGGTCTTAGTTGTCTGATGGTAGTGCTGCGCCCCCTGCTAGCGGGGTGGGATTGGTTCGCTCACCGAGCCAGGACTCAGGGCCTTTGCCATTGCCTAGTGGTGGGCAGAGCCACAGATGTGTGTGGCCTCCCTGTCCTCCTATGAGGGCTGCAGAGTCTTCTGCCTGCTCTCTAACGGTGTTGGGAATCTGGCTGTTCCAGGTCCCGTTTGGGGAACTCGTTGGTTCTGACCTTTCGCTCCCGGACATGGCCGAGGTAGTGACATGGTCTGGGGGCTGCGCTGTCTCCACCCGGGGGGTGGGCAACGGCGGCCGACTGCACGTATTGGCGCCGTTTTCGTTTCCAGGTCCGTGGCGAATAGTGCCATCGGGTGCCTGCAGCGTGGGATAGACCTGGGGCAGGGCATCAGGATCAGTGCCTTCCCCCTCCTGAGATTGCTCGTTTGCTACTTTTGGGGACACTCTATTCCCGACAGCTCATAACAACATTTTGTTCTTTACATTAGGAATAGTACTGAAAATTCACAACAACATTTTGTTCACAATATTAATCGGTTCGTGACATTGATTGCCATGCATACAATGTCTCTTTAAGTTCAGTTGGTTGCAGGTCTCCTTTAAGAGAATCCTGCTGGCTTTACCCCAGTGAAATCCTTTGTTAGACACCACGTGTTGGTCCCTCAGCGTTGCACCTCGTGATACTGCCGCGGTCATCTTTTTTTTCAGCCACGCTGCCCCTCGCTGCAGCAGGGACACCATCTTGCCTCTGTCCTCGAGGTCGACTGCCTTGATCCTTCACTCCCATGATTCTGACATAAAAGCTGGAAGAGTGCCTGTGAATTCGATTTTCCTCCTCAGAAGTCCTGCCACTGGAGCCGGGAAGGTACTTTTAGGTCATTCCGATCGGATCATTGCCACGCAGTCATGGTGGATGGTCTGTGCCTCAGGTGCTGCGCTGATCTGTTCTCTGGTGCCTGGCCCAAGCGAAGGTGAGGTTTTGCTCTGCCTCTGAGCACGGGGGACATCGATTGCTGGAGTGAAGAGGTCTTCCCATTTCCACTGGATCTTCCCCATCCACCTTCTTCCGAGTACCATTGGACCATCACCTGCAAAAATCCACAGAGGTAACTTGTGCACCATGCCATTATGGATTACACTTACATCTGCACTACTAAGGACTGGGATCAGCTCCTTGGTGTAGGTGCACAGTGTTTCCTGTACTGGAACCAGCTCGGGTCGTTTTTCGTTCCATAGCCTCTCAAAGGCCTGGCTCATCACTGACTGGCTCACTCCCATGTCCACTTCCATGAAGACCGAAACGCCGTTTATCTCGACTTCCATCTTCACTGGAAGACAATCGGTGGTGCAGGTATACACTCCATACACTTCTTCTTGGGGCTGAGCTGCCTCTCTGGCCAAATCATCATATTCCCCACTGGATTGAAAGTCATCTACCGACTCCTCTGCTCGGCGGTGAGTCGTATTTGTTTTACACATACGCTGGAGGTGGCCCTTTGTGTTACAGGCTTTGCATCCGTACTCAGCAAACCGACACTGGTGAGCCCTATGGTTTCCTCCACAATGCCAGCATGGTGCTACTCGATTAGCACCCCTCGGCGGACTCTGAGTTCTGGAATCCTGAGGTCTGTGCTCTCTGCCCAGGACAGAGCCACGTTCTACAGTCTTATCTGTGTACAGTACTACAGTTTGAGTCCACAGGATGAATAATTTGCTTGGTGCTGCAGGTCGAGGTCATGAACGCCTGACTGATGCTGATGGCCTTCTGCAGTTTGACTGTGGTGTCGGCAGATAATAGCTTGTGAAGGAGGCCTCGTGGCCAATTCCCATAATGAAGATGTCTCGCAATGCTTCGTTGAGGTGCGGCCGAAATCACACGGTGCCGCAAGTCTCCTGAGGTCGGCAGCATATTTTGCAATCTCCTGGTCCTCAGGTCTGCGGTGAGTGTAGAATCTGTGCCTGACCGTGAAGATGTTCTGTTTTGGTTTTAGTTGGTCGCAAATTAGTTGTCAGCTCATTGTATGTCTTATCCTTCACCTTCGTGGGTGCCAGCAAGTCCCTGACGAGGCGGTAGACCTCGGGCCCACAACTGGTCAGCAGTATAGCCTTGCGTTTCTCCGCCAATGTGTCCGTCTCCCCTGCCAGATCATTTGCCATGAAATATTGCTCGAGCCTTTTCGTGAAGGCATCCCAATCATCACCCTCTGCAAAGTATTTAATGTGCCAAAGGTAGCCATAATCGTATGAAAGTCCTTATTCTCGTCACCAGTTATTATAGAAACATAGAAACATAGAAATTTACAGCGCAGAAGGAGGCCATTTCGGCCCATCGTGTCTGCGCACGACCCTTGGTCAGCAGCCCTAAAGTTGACATACAAACCCATGAACAATGACAGAAAGGCAAAGAGCACCCAGCCCAACCAATCCGCCCCACACCACTGCAACACCCCTTACACCAAAAACATCTACACTCCACCCCAACTGGAGCCATGTGATCTCCTGGGAAAGGCGAAAAACAAATAAAAACCCAGGCCAATTTAGGGAGAAAAAATCTGGGAAAATTCCTTTCGGACCCATCCAGGCGATCGAAAATAGTCCAGGAGATCACACTAGCCATATTCTATTCAATGCAGTACTTACCATTATATCTGCGCTGACCAACAAAAGGTCATCTAGTCTAATCCCAATTACCAGCTCTAGATCCGTAACCCTGCAGGCTATGGCACTTTAAGTGCCCATCCAACCATCTCTTAAAAGTGGTGAGGGTTTCTGCATCCACCACTCTTCCAGGCAGTGAGTTCCAGATACCCACAACCCTCTGTGGAAAGAAGCCCCAACCCTCAAATCCCCTCTAAACCTTCCACCAACCACCTTAAAACTATGCCCCCTTGTAATAGTGGAAATAGACCCTTACTATTCACTATGTCCAGGCCCCTCAATATTTTGTAGACCTCGATTAGGTCTCGTCTCAACCTCCTCTGTTTCAATGAGAACAAACCCAGCCTATCCAATCTGTCCTCATAACTAAGATTCTCCATTCTAGGCAGCATCCTAATAAATCTCCTCTGAACCCTCTCTAGTGCAATCACATCCTTCCTATAATACGGCGGCTAGAACTGCACGCAGTACTCCAGTTGTAGCCGAACCAAAGTATTATACAATTTAAGCATAACCTCCCTGCTCTATTGTTCTATGCCTTGGCCAATAAAGGCAAGCATTCTGTAATCCTTCTTAACCACCTTATCCACCTGGCCTGCTACTTTCAGGGATCTGTGGACAAGCACTCCAAGGTCCCTTTGTTCATCTACACTATTAAGTGACCTACCGCTTAATGTGTATACTCTTTCCTTATTAATCCTCCCAAAGTGCTAATCTGAATTAAATTCCATTTGCCACTGCTCTGCCCACTTGACCAGTAGATTGATATCCTCCTGCAGCCCATGACCTTCCTCTTCATTATCAACCACACAGTCAATTTTATTGTCGTCTGCAAACTTCTTAATCATACTTCCTATATTCAAATCTAAATCATTGTTATATACCACAAGAGGCAAGGGACCCAGTACTGAGCACCGTGGAACCCCACTGGAAACATCCTTAGAGTCACAAAAACATCCATCAATCATTACCCATTGCTTCCTACCTCCAAGCCAATTTTGAATCCAACTTGTCACTTTGCCCTGGATCCCATGGGCTTTAACCTTCATGACCCGTCTACCATGCGGGACCTTATCAAAAGCCTTGCTCAAGTCCATATAAACTACATCGTACGCACTACCCTCATCGACCCTCTTGGTTACCTCCTCAAAAAATTCAATCAGGTTAGTCAAACACGATCTTCCCTTAACAAATCCGTGCTGACTGTCTCTAATTTAGATGCAGATTTATCCTGTCTTAGAATATTTTCCATCTGGAAGGAGGAGAGCATGCCGGGAGATCTCAGAGATGCAGTAATTGTGACCATCTTTAAAAAAGGGGACAAGTCCGACTGCGGCAGCTACAGAGAAATCTCCATGTTGTCGGCCACTGGGAAAGTCATCGCTAGAATCCTCTTCAACCGTCTTGTCCCCGTGGCTGAGGATCTCCTCCCAGAGTCACAGTGCAGATTCCGTCCACTAGGGGGTACAACGGACATGATCTTTACGGTATGATAACTGCAAGAGAAATGCAGGGAACAGCACCAACCCTTGTGCATGGCCTTCTTTGACCTGCTAACTGTGAGGGACTATGGAGCATCTTCCTCTGTTTCGGCTGCCCCCAAAAGTTTGTCACCATCCTCCGCTTGCTCCACGACGAAATGCAAGCCATGATCCTGACCAATGGATCCACCACAGACCCAATCCACGTCCGGTAGGGGGTCAAGCAGGGCGGCGTCATCGCACCAACCCTCTTCTCGATCTTCCTCGCTGCAATGCTCCACCTCACGCTCAACAAGCTCCCTGCTGGAGTGGAACTAAACTGTAGAACCAGTGGAAACCTGTTCAACCTTTGTCGCCTCCAGGCTGATCCAATACCATCCCATCCTCTGTCGAACTACAGTACGGGGACGACGCTTGTGTCTATGCACATTCAGAGGCTGAACTCCAAGCCATCATAAACATCTTCACCGAGGCGTGCAAAAGCATGGGCCTTACACGAAACATCCATAAGACAAAGGCTCTCCACCAACCTGATCCCGCAACACAGCCTGCCCCCCCCCCAGTCATCAAGATCCACGGCGTGGCCTTGGACAATGTGAACCACTTTCCATGCCTCGAGAGCCTATTATCAGCAAGGGCAGACATCTACGACAAGGTTCAACACTGCCTCCAGTGCACCAGCGCAGCCTTTGGTCACCTGAGGAAGAGAGTGTTCGAAGATTCGGCCCTCAAATCTGGCTCCAAGCTTATGGTCTATATCATCATCATAGGCAGTCCCTTGAAATCGAGGAAGACTTGCTCCCACTCTAAAAATGAGTTCTTAGGTGACTGAACAGTTCAATACGGGAATTACAGTCTCTGTCACAGGTAGGACAGACAGTCATTGAGGGAAAGGATGGGGGGAAGACTGGTTTGCTGCACGCACCTTCCGCTGCCTGCGCTTGCTTTCTGCATGCTCTTGGCAACGAGCCTCGAGGTGCTCAGCGCCCTCCTGGATGCTCTTCCTCCACTTAGGATTGTCTTTGTCTAGGGACTCCCAGGTGTCGGTGGATATGTTGCATTTTATCAAGTAGGCTTTGAGGGTGTCCTTGAAACGTTTCCTCTGCCCACCTGGGGCTCGCTTGCAGTGTAGGAGTTCCGGGTAGAGCGCTTGCTTTGGGAGTTTTGTGTCAGGCATGCGAACAATGTGGCCCGTCCAACGGAGCTGGTCAAGTGTGTTCAGTGCTTTGATGCTGGGGATGTTGGCCTGATCGAGGACACTAACATTTGTGTGTCTGTCCTCCCAGGGGATTTGCAGGATCTTGCACAAAAATCGTTAGTGGTATTTCTTCAGCGATTTGAGGTGTCTACTGTATATGGTCCACATCTCTGAGCCACACAGGAGGGCGGGTATCACCACAGCTCTGTAGACCATGAGCTTGGTGACAGATTTGAGGGCCTGATCTTCCAACACTCTCTTCCTCAGGTGACCGAAGGCTGCATTGGCGCACTGGAGGCGGTGTTGAACCTCGCCCTCGATGTCTGTCCTTGCTGATAATAGGCTCCCGAGATATGGAAACTGGTCCACGTTGTCCAGGGCTTCGCCGTGGATCTTGATGACTGGGGGTAGTACAGTGTGGCGGGGTCAAGTTGGTGCGGGACCTTTGTCTTACGGATGTTTAGTGTAAGGCCCATGCTTTCATATGCCTCAATGAAGATGTTGACTATGGTTTTGAGTTCAGTCCTAGAATGTGCGCAGACGCAATTGATACCCGCCCTCCTGTATCGCTCAGAGACGTGGACCATATACAGTAGACACCTCAAATCGCTAGAGAAATATCATCAACGATATTTCCGCAAGATCCTGCAAATCCCCTGGGAGGATAGACGCACCAACGTCAGTGTTCTCGATCAGGCCAACATCCCTAAGCATCAAAGCAATGACCACACTCGACCAGCTCCGTTGGGCAGGCCACTTTGATCGCATGCCCGACGCAAGTATCCCAAAGTAAGCGCTCTACTCAAAACTCCTGCATGGCAAGCGAGCCCCAGTTGGCAGAGGAAATGTTTCAAGGACACCCTCAAAGTCTCCTTGATAAAGTGCAACATCCCCACTGACACCTGGGAATCGCTGGCAAAGATCACCCTAAGTGGAGGAAGAGCATGTGGGATGGCGCTAAGCACCTCAAGTCTCGTCGCCGAGAGCATGCAAAGAATAAGCACAGGCAGCGGAAGGAGCGTGCGGCAAACCAGACTCCCCATTTTTCCTCCAATGATTGTCTTTCCCACCTGTGACAGGGACTGTAATTCCCTTATTGGACTGTTCAGTCACCTGAGAACTCACTTTTAGAGTGCAAACAAGTCTTCCTCGATTTCGAAGGACTGTCTATGATATAGAAACATAGAAACATAGAAAATAGGTGCAGGAGCAGGCCATTCAGCCCTTCTAGCCTGCACCGCCATTCAATGAGTTCATGGCTGAACATGAAACTTCAGTACCCCCTTCCTGCTTTCTCGCCATAACCCTTGATCCCCCGAGTAGTAAGGACTTCATCTAACTCCCTTTTGAATATATTTAGTGAATTGGCCTCAACTACTTTCTGTGGTAGAGAATTCCACAGGTTCACCACTCTCTGGGTGAAGAAGTTTCTCCTCATCTCGGTCCTAAATGGCTTACCCCTTATCCTCAGACTGTGACCCCTGGTTTTGGACTTCCCCAACATTGGGAACATTCTTTCTGCATCTAACCTGTCTAAACCCGTCAGAATTTTAAACGTTTCTATGAGGTCCCCTCTCATTCTTCTGAACTCCAGTGAATACAAGCCCAGTTGATCCAATCTTTCTTGATGGGTCAGTCCCGCCATCCCGGGAATCAGTCTGGTGAACCTTCGCTGCACTCCCTCAATAGCAAGAATGTCCTTCCTCAAGTTAGGAGACCAAAACTGTACACAATACTCCAGGTGTGGCCTCACCAAGGCCCTGTACAACTGTAGCAACACCTCCCTGCCCCTGTACTCAAATCCCCTCGCTATGAAGGCCAACATGCCATTTGCTTTCTTAACCGCCTGCTGTACCTGCATGCTAACCTTCAATGACTGATGTACCATGACACCCAGGTCTCGTTGCACCTTCCCTTTTCCTAATCTGTCACCATTCAGATAATAGTCTGTCTCTCTGTTTTTACCACCAAAGTGGATAACCTCACATTTATCCACATTATACTTCATCTGCCATGCATTTGCCCACTCACCTAACCTATCCAAGTCACTCTGTAGCCTAATAGCATCCTCCTCGCAGCTCATACTGCCACCCAACTTAGTATCATCCGCAAATTTGGAGATACTGCATTTAATCCCCTCGTCTAAATCATTAATGTACAATGTAAACAGCTGGGGCCCCAGCACAGAACCTTGCGGCACTCCACTAGTCACTGCCTGCCATTCTGAAAAGTACCCGTTTACTCCTACTCTTTGCTTCCTGTCTGACAACCAGTTCTCAATCCACGTCAGCACACTACCCCCAATCCCATGTGCTTTAACTTTGCACATTAATCTCTTGTGTGGGACCTTGTCGAAAGCCTTCTGAAAGTCCAAATATACCACATCAACTGGTTCTCCTTTGTCCACTTTACTGGAAACATCCTAAAAAAATTCCAGAAGATTTGTCAAGCATGATTTCCCTTTCACAAATCCATGCTGACTTGGACCTATCATGTCACCATTTTCCAGATGCACTGCTATGACATCCTTAATAATTGATTCCATCATTTTACCCACTACTGAGGTCAGGCTGACCGGTCTATAATTCCCTGTTTTCTCTCTCCCTCCTTTTTTAAAAAGTGGGGTTACATTGGCTACCCTCCACTCCATAGGAACTGATCCAGAGTCAATGGAATGTTGGAAAATGACTGTCAATGCATCCGCTATTTCCAAGGCCACCTCCTTAAGTACTCTAGGATGCAGTCCATCAGGCCCTGGGGATTTATCGGCCTTCAATCCCATCAATTTCCCCAACACAATTTCCCGACTAATAAAGATTTCCCTTAGTTCCCCCTCCTTACTAGACCCTCTGACCCCTTTTATATCCGGAAGGTTGTTTGTATCCTCCTTAGTGAATACCGAACCAAAGTACTTGTTCAATTGGTCTGCCATTTCTTTGTTCCCCGTTATGACTTCCCCTGATTCTGACTGCAGGGGACCTACGTTTGTCTTCACCAACCTTTTTCTCTTTACATACCTATAGAAACTTTTGCAATCCGCCTTAATGTTCCCTGCAAGCTTCTTCTCGTACTCCATTTTCCCTGCCCTAATCAAACCCTTTGTCCTCCTCTGCTGAGTTCTAAATTTCTCCCAGTCCCCAGGTTCGCTGCTATTTCTGGCCAATTTGTATGCCACTTCCTTGGCTTTAATACTATCCCTGATTTCCCTAGATAGCCACGGTTGAGCCACCTTCCCTTTTTTATTTTTACGCCAGACAGGAATGTATAATTGTTGTAATTCATCCATGCGGTCTCTAAATGTCTGCCATTGCCCATCCACAGTCAACCCCCTAAGTATCATTCGCCAATCTATCCTAGCCAATTCACGCCTCATACCTTCAAAGTTACCCTTCTTTAAGTTCTGGACCATGGTCTCTGAAATTACTGTTTCATTCTCCATCCTAATGCAGAATTCCACCATATTATGGTCACTCTTCCCCAAGGGGCCTCGCACAATGAGATTGCTAATTAATCCTCTCTCATTACACAACACCCAGTCTAAGATGACATAAAAGGTACTGCACAAGATAAAAGTTCATGGGGATGGGGGAAATATATTAGCGTGGATAGAGGATTGGCTAACAAACAGAGTGGGGATAAATGGGTCATTTTCCGGTTGGCAAACAGTGACTAGTGGGGTGCCAGGGATCGATGCTGGGTTCTCAACTATTTACAATCTATATTAATGATGTCGGAAAATGTGAGGTCATCCACCTTGGAAAAAAAAACAGTAAAAGGAAATATTATTTGAATGGGGAGAAATTACAACATGCTGCGGTGCAGAGGGACCTGGGGGTCCTTTTGCATGAATCCCAAAAAGTTAGTTTGCAGGTGCAGCAGGTAATCAGGAAGGCGAATGGAATGTTGGCCATCATTGCGAGAGGGATGGAGTACAAAAGCAGGGAGGTCCTGCTGCAAATGTACAGGGTATTGGTGAGGCCGCACCTGGAGTACTGCATGCAGTTTTGGTCACCTTACTTAAGGAAGGATCTACTAGCTTTGGAGGGGGTACAGAGACGATTCACGAGGCTGATTCCGGAGATGAGGGGGTTACCTTATGATGATAGATTGAGTAGACTGGGTCTTTACTCGTTGGAGTTCAGAAGGATGAGGGGTGATCTTATAGAAACATTTAAAATAATGAAAGGGATAGACAAGATAGAGGCAGAGAGGTTGTTTCCACTGGTCGGAGAGACGAGAACTAGGAGGCACAGCCTCAAAATACGGGGGAGCCAATTTATAACCGAGTTGAGAAGGAATTTCTTCTCCCAGAGGGTTGTGAATCTGTGGAATTCTCTGCCCAAGGAAGCAGTTGAGGCTAGCTCATTGAATGTATTCAAATCACAAATAGATAGATTTTTAACCAATAAGGGAATTAAGGGTTATGGAGAGCGGGCGGGTAAGTGGAGCTGAGTCCATGGCCAGATCAGCCATGATCTTTTTGAATGGCGGAGCAGGCTCGAGGGGCTAGATGGCCTACTCCTGTTCCTAATTCTTATGTTCTTATGATTAAGGGACCGAATGTAATGTAGCCAAGTTTGCTGATGATACAATGATGGGTGGGAAAGCAAATTGTGAGGAGGACACAAGAAATCTACAAAGGGACATAGACAGGCTAAGTGGGTGGACAAAAATTTGGCAGATGGAGTATAATGTGGGAAAATGTGAGGTTATCCACTTTGGCAGAAATAATAGAAAAGCTTATTGTAATTTAAATGGAGAAAAATTGCAAAGTGCTGCAGTACAGAGGGACCTGGGGGTCCTTGTGCATGAAACACAAAAAGTAAATATGTAGGTACAACAAGTAATCAGGAAGACAAATGGAATGTTGATCTTTATTGCAAGGGGGGGGTAGAGTATCGAAACAGAGAGGTCCTGCTGCACCGTTACAGTGTATTGGTGAGGCCACACCTAGAGTACTGTGTACAGTTTTGGTCTCCGTATTTAAGGAAAGGTATACTTGCACTGGAGGCTGTTCAGAGAAGGTTTACTAGGTTGATTCCGGAGATGAGGCATTTGACTTATGAAGATAGATTGAGTAGGTTAGGCCTATACACGTTCGATTTCAGAAGAATGAGAGGTGATCTTATTGAAACATATAAGATAATGAGGGGGCTCGACAGAGTGGATGCAGGGTGGATGTTTCCACTCATAGGGGAAACTTAAACTAGGGGACATGGGGCTAGATTTTACACTTTCGTGCATATCACCCAAAAATGGCAGGTTTCCGGCCTGGACGGTAAAAATGAGTTTTCAGATTGCCTGCTTCTCACCCATTCTCAAAACACCTAGTCTCGATTTTTGAAACTGGGCGTTACCGTGAGCGATATGAAAAGGGCGGCAGTGATAAATCTAGCTGACCTTCTGCCATAAAATGTCGCCGTCCTTATCAATGGCATGGCAACACTCGATTCCCGTAATTGAAGAGGTCAAGGATCATCATGACATATGCAGAACAGGAGTCAGAGAGCGAGGAAGCTGAGAGGGACTGAAAGCGTGTGTAGCTGTGGTGTGTGCTTGTTTGGCTGTTATGGGAGGCACGAAGGAGATTTACCATCAACAAAAAGCCTACTAAGCACCAAGAGCATAGTTGGCACCGAGTTTTTGTCCAACAAATAATATATAACATGGAAGGGATGATGGAGGCCCTGGAGCTGATAGCCAAGAACGCTGGTAGCAGAGGGCTCCCAGTGGTCCCGGAGTACGGCACTGCACCCCAAGGTATCATACCCCCATTGCCAACCACACATGAGAGCCAGGAGCAACATCTTGCTTCTGGCTTGGAGCACGTTCCCACCTCGGGACCGTCGTCTCCCGTATCCAACCAAGCAGCAGTTCGCCCTTCATCCCCCACCAATGAAGCATCACCTGAGGACCTCCTCGACTAGTCGGCTTGGAGTCAGGAGTGGAAGGGGAAGGGGTAGAGCTGGGGAGGAGAAGCAGGGGGCGGGGTGGAAGGGTTGGTTTTTACAGAAATACTGATGATTTCAGACAACTGTTCGGTTTAAATGTTTTTTATTTAACAAAACCTTGTTGTGCACTGGCTCAGATAGCTGCACCGTTACACACTGGTGATTCCTTAACATCAAAGGGTATAATTAGACTTACTTCAATCAACTTAAACTTTATCTGTCACCAAAGTGATGCCCACCATTGATGTATGACCTGCACACCCAGCAGTGTGTCAGCCTTGTAAATAATACAATGGTCTTTCAGGCAAAGCACTCATTGATGAGCTCCTGACGTAAGTCTGTTGCAGCTGTCATGCCACCATGGGCCCTTTCATGCGGTCTACAGGAGGGCGGGGGCATGGCTTCAGCGTCAGCCTGATCATCTGGGCCGATGTCAGCGCCCGCCTCCTCGTCCTCCTCTTCCTCTCTCTTGTGAGTTGGACTGTCAGACTCTTCAGGCAATTCTTTTCCCCTGCTGGTAGCCAAGTTGTGCAGCATGGAGCACACCACCACGAATTGAGCTACCTGCTCAGGGTGGTATTAGAGCTCGCCTCCTGAGTGCATGCTTCAGCATGCCAATAGTTTTCTCTGCGATATTGCGAGTGGCTCTGTGGCTCTCGTTGTATCGCCTCTTGGCTTCGGTGTGGATGGCACGCAGGGCGGTCATCAGCCAGGTGGCAAGGCCATATTCTTTGTCACCAAGCATCCAGCATTGACCTTGTGGCTGATTGTCAAACAAGTCAGATACGTGCTCTCATGCAGGATGTGAGCATCATGGATGCTGCCGGGAAATTGAGCATTCACTGCCATTATAATTTGCAGGTGATCGACAATGAGTTGGATATTCAGGGTGTGGAATCCCTTGCAGTTCCTGAAAACCTCAGCATCCTGAAAAGGTGCCCGCATCGCGATGTGCGTACAGTCTATTGCTCCCTGCACCTTGGGGAAGTTTGCAATTCTGGAGAATCCTAGAACCCTCTCACTCTGTGCCTCCCTGGTCATAGGGAAGCTGATCAAGTCCTGATGCGTGCGTAGAGGGCTTCAGTGTCCTGTCTAATGCAGCAATGTGTGGCATGCTGAGACAGACCGCAAATGTCGCCAGCTGAGGCGTGAAAAGAACCTGACGCGTAGAACGACAGTGCCGCGGTGACCTCGACCTCGACGGACAGTGCAGTACTGATGGTGTTGGCAGGCTGCAGATCTCGCCTTATGAGCTGGCATACCTCAGTGATAACCTCTTTGTGGAAGCACAGTCTCCGAAGGTAGGTGGTGTCGGGCAAATCGAGGTAAGACTGCTTTTCCCTGTACTTGTGGGGGGTGTAATGTCTGGTCCTCCTCATCAGTCTGGCACATCTTACATTGGGCACATAATGCTGTGGAGCGTACCTTCGGCCATCTCGAGTCTGCAGCATGTAATTGCTCATCAAGAGAGGGTGAGAAAGGACAGGTCCCATTCCAATAGCTCTCTGTTTTCCACCGATTGGTCACAAACAATAAATATCCCGATGAAGACACCTATTAATTTCAAATCGGTCACAGTATGGTCAAGATGTTTGTACAGATGTTCACATCAACTCTAACGACCTCCAGAGTACATTCGAGGTTGAAGCACAGCAGCCATTTAAAGGATGCGACCTGTGATGTAGAACATGGCGTCTATAACGCTGCAATTCGTTCAGAATAGTTCCACTTTTTCCAGGCATTTTTTGGGGCGAGCGATATTGTGGGTGATATGTCTGTGAGGTGGTGAAAGCGACGCTGGGCGATCTCATGGCCGCTAGTTTTGTCAAATATGATCTCTACGACAAAAAAAAGTGGGCGGGCGGTATTATTGAATCTCGCCATTAGTTCCATGCGGAAAGTAACGCTGGGTGATATTATGGGTGTTGATTTCGCCCATTCTGATGATTCTGCCCAAAAAAGGTGGACGGGCGGTATTTTTCCCCCGCGTCACACACATGGGAAAGTAATGCTTGCCGATAAGTATCCAAAAATTGCCCATCAGTTTCCTATTTGTGGCTAAATGGGTGATATCTGGGCCTTATACATCATTTCAGCGGTAAAATGGACGTTAAGTGAGCATTAAGCATGCATAAAATGTGGAAAATCTAGCCCATCATCTCAGAATGGCCGCCCATTTATAAATTAAGATGAGGAGGAATTTCTTCTCTCAGTGAGTTGTAAATTTATGGAATTCTGTGCTCCAGAGAGCTGTGGAAGCTGGGTCATTGAATATATTTAAGACAGAGATAGACAGATTTTTGAGCGATGAGGGAATAAAGGGTTATGGGGAGCGGGCAGAGAAGTGGAGCTGAGTCCATGATCAGATCAGCCATGATCTTATTAAATTGCGGAGCAGGCTCGAGGAGCTAGGTGGCCTACTCCTGCTCCTATTTCTTATGTTCTTATGTTCTTATTCTTTCATTTTGCGATGTCTGAATGTACAGGAGCATGTATAATCTCTCCTGCACACAGCCCCCTGCTCCCTGTGGATGGACAGACTTTGAGTGTGGATATGGGTCAGTGTAAATACTAAGAGATAGCATCCCATTTGGATGACCTTAAAATAAAAATAAAGATGATTTTGTAATATCAATCACTTCAATCTTGCTTTTTGCTGAATTGTAAAATGAATCCCTGTTTCTTCATCGGCCAACCATGACTTCATCTGAAAGAGAGACTTGCATTTATTTAGCTTCTCATCACACCTCTCAGAAATGCCTCAAAGTGCTTTAAGTACAACAAATGACATTTGAAATGCAGGGACTGTTGCTATGTAGACATTCTGCGAGGACTGTTGAGTGCATATTTAACAGCATTTCCTACTCTATAAGATGGGTGTAGTCTATCCTTGTATGTATATACATAGACTGAAAGATAACAGATGTACAGTCTTCTTAAAATATTTATAATGGGAACTGCCAATATTTTAGTTGGGGAGGGGGAAGGAATAGTTCTGAAGAGCAGAACATCATTTTACATCTTGACCTGAAACCCTACCTGTTTGACCAAGGTTTTGCTTATCCCTCCTAACATCACCTTCTTTGGTTCAATATCCATTTTCTGTCTGATGACGCTTCTGCAAAGCACCTTCAGATGTTTTTCTAAGTTAAAGGTGCTATATAAATGCAAATTGCTATTGAAGACGCTCTCTGATTTAAATCATGTCATCTTGTCAAACACAAATAAAAGTATCCTCTTTTTAAGTTCAAACTAAACATTAAAGAGAAAATATATCTTAATGACACTTTACTGCTGATGATGTTGCTTTAAAGTGCATTAAGTAAACTTAACCATAGAATAGAGTTGTTGCAACCCACAACCACGTCCCCCCCCCGTCCCCCCCCCGCCCCACCACGCATCAATTAGAGGTAGGATTTAAAGACAGCTATTTAAAACCTTTCACCAGCACCGTTATGTCGGTAATTATCAAGGTTTTCACAACTGATGCCAATTTCAAGACTGCATAGTTTATGAACTCTTTTGACTTCCACTCACCCTCGACCATTCCCTCCCTTCCAGTTCCTGCCACTTATAGAAACAGGACTCAAGGGTGAATAGCAATGAGAGACCGGAGGTAGAATAAACCAACCTCACATTGATGAAATTTGCATCTGCTGCAAACAAAAACAATTTGCATTTATATAGCGCCTTTAATGTAGTAAAATGCCCCAAGGTGTTTCACAGGAGCATTATCAAAAAACATTTGACACCGAGCCACTTAAGGAGATATTAGGACAAATGATGTAAGTTTTAAGCAATGTCTTAAAGGAGGTAGGAGAGGTAGAGAGGCAGAGAAGTTTAGGGAGAAAATTCCAGAGCTTCGGGACTTGGCAGCTGAAGGCACGGCCGTCAATGGGAGAGCAATTAAAATCAGGGAAGTGCAAGGGACCAGAATGGGAGGCGTGCAGATATCTTGGAGGGTTGTGGAGCTGGAGGACATTATAGAGATAGAGAGAGTTGAGGCCATGGAGGGATTTTAAAACAAGGATGAGTATTTTAAAATTGAGGCAATGCTCAACCGGGAGCCAATGTAGGCAAGCGATCGCAGGGGTGATGGGTGAACGGGACTTGGTGCAAGTTAGGATATAGGCAGCAGAGTTTTGGATGAGTTTAAGTTTATGGAGCGTGGAATATGGGAGGCTGGCCAGGGAAATGTGTTGGAATAATCAAGTCTAAAAGTAACAAAGGCATGGATGAGGGTTGCAGCAGCAGATGAGCTGAGGCAGTGGTGAAGTCGGGCAAAACCTCATTATGTTCATAATGGGACTGGCATTATAAAAACATATATTGGTTAGGCTTCTTTAACTTCTATCTAGACCGAGGGGGAGGAGTGACAATTCAGGTCATTGAAACTTTATTTTGTAGGCTTTTAAATTACAGAAAAAAACTTGAATATTAAAGACACAAATTTGATTTTTTTCCCAGTAGTAAATAGGAATGGTATTATATGAGCAATGAATTATTCAAATATTAATTCAACAATATAGTGCCGGTAGCACAATTCAGTATATAACACAATGCCTTAGATAAATTACATCTGGTTAAACCTATGTGAAGATGAGGATCTGTGTAATACGATATACACCAGTAACTTGTCAAGAGATCAGACGTAATACTACAATAGCACAAAATATTGAATGCAATACCTTGGCTTTTGATATATAAGTAATGAAAACAATCTGCTTCCATTGTGCTTCTGGCTTAAAATCCATAAAATTGCAGAGGAAGTGAATTTATACACACCTTTGATATCTTGGCCACAATGTATCTTTATGAGAGCTTTGAAGATTTGATGTTCTACATTCGACATTGCTATTCTGGTATAATTTTCTGAACAGAATTCTTTATTAACTGTTAGTCTTAATTACAACATTGCATTTGTAACTTTTCATCATTTAGGCAAATAGACCAGCAAAGTCTCTATTACAATCAGACCATATTTTGTTTACCATACTCTGTGCTACCAAAACATAGTCCTGCTGAGTCTTCGGTATTTGCATTGAGTAAACACAGAATGAGGTATGACAATGATTTCAAATGGTACAGTGCACAAATTGTTTCTTAAACAGATGCTGCCAAAAGGCACATAGGAAGTGAGAAGCTTGGTGCTCTACACGTGGATTTAGTCCCCTGCTTATGCACTGCATTCCCATCTTATTTCTCTCATTAATAGTCTAATGTTTACAGTACAGCAGCATGGCTGTTTAACACTGAGCAGGAAATCAAGCTAGTTAAACTTGGGAATACAGTTTACAATTCTATATAATCCTCACTCTCCCACTGACAAATCAATGAGTGTGAGGTATTGATCTTTTGCTGAGTGAAAATGCAAACTCTGCTCGGGATTTTTTTTAACGTTATTTTGTTACAGAAAACATTTGCTAACCCAGTGTTTAGTATTATGCTCAGCGCTTGCTGAGTTTTTAAAAATCTTTACATTTGTTAATTATAAAGTTTTAAAGCTTATTAAAAAGGAATGTAATCATAAAAATATATGAAATCATTCCTACTTTACTTGTTATTCAAGACACGGGATTATGAAATGCAATAAATATTTTAGTAAGTAGATGGTTTCATTAAAAGAAAACTCGAGAAGACAATTGGATTACTAAAATTACCTGTAATCATTCTCCTATCTTGGGAATAAAATAAAAGGATACCAATGTTTCAAATAGAAAAGTGCAGACTCCTCACTCAGCACTCAGCAAGTTTATCTACTGAGCAGCTGAGCCATACAAAGCTGAAAAGCTTGAGGTTCATTTTCTGTGCTATGTTATCGCAGCCCACCTGGGGCAGCAGTTTAGGTGCTCCAAATTGCCTCAACACCCCTTGCTAAGTGAAAGGAAGACAAACCAGGATTCTGCATCTAATCACTTGCCATTGCTAATCATCTTCCATTAAGCTCATAGTCTACAGGGCTATAGTGATACCCGCCCTCCTGTATGGCTCAGAGACGTGGACCATATACAGTAGACACCTCAAATCGCTGGAGAAACACCACCAACGATGTCTCCGCAAGATCCTGCCAATAGCCTGGGAGGACAGACGCACCAATGTTAGCGTCCTCGATCAGGTCAACATCCCCAGCAGCGAAGCACTGACCATACTTGACCAGCTCTGTTGGGCGGGCCACATTGTTCGCATGCCTGACAAGAAATTAGGGATGCGTGCAATAAAGGTACAGCAGTTATCATGACTTTAATCTACATATTTATTGGGCTAACCAAACTGGTAGTAATGTGGTGAAGGAGGAGTTCCTGGAGTGTATTGGGATGATTTTCTAGACCAATATGTCGAGGAACCAACTAGAGGGCTGGCCATCCTAGACTGGGTGATGTGTAATGAGAAAGGACTAATTAGCAATCTTATTGTGCGAGGCCCCTTGGGGAAGAGTGACCATAATATGGTAGAATTCTTTATTAAGATGGAGAGTGACACAGTTAATTCAGAGACTAGGGTCCTGAACTTCAGGAAAGCTAACTTCGATGGTATGAAATGTGAATTGGCTAGAATAGACTGGCAAGTGATACTTAAAGGGTTGATGGTGGATAGGTAATGGCAAACATTTAAAGATCACATGGATGAACTTCAACAACTGTATATCCCTGTCTGGAGTAACAAAAAAATAGGAGGTGGGTGGGGTGGCTTGACCCATCCACCTCCACGGAGGTGTGTGGGGGGCCTGACCCACCACCTCCATGGCACGAACCTGGTATTGCAGTACTTCCAGGAATGGTGCAGTGGCTCTAGGCCTTTTGGCTAAGAGCATTGGCGCAGAGTGATCCTTGATGTGTGCAAGGTGACCTCTGGCGTTTGTGATTTGAAAAAGAATTGGAAAGATTGGCAACGAATAAAAAATAAAAATAAAAAAAATAAAAACGGGGAAGGTGGCTCAACCATGGTTAAAAAGGGAAATTAGGGATAGTGTTAAATTCATGGAATAGGCATATAAATTGGCCAGAAAAAGCAGCAAACCTGAGAACTGGGAGAATTTTGTAATACAGCAGAGGAGGACAAAGGGTTTAATTAGGAGGAGGAAAATAGAGTATAAGGGGAAGCTTGCTGGGAACATAAAAACTGACTGCAAAAGCTTCTATAGATATGTGAAGAGAAAAAGGTTAGTGAAAACAAATGTAGGTCTCTTGCAGTCAGATTCAGGTGAATTTATAATGGGGAACAAAGAAATGGCGGACCAGTTAAACAAATACTTTGGTTCTGTCTTCACGAAGGAAGACACAAATAACCTTCTGGAAATACTAGGGGACCGAGGGTCTAGTGAGAAGGAGGAACTGAAGGAAATCCTTATTAGGTGGGAAATTGTGTTCGGGAAATTGATGGGATTGAAGGCCGATAAATCCCGGGGCCTGATAGTTTGCATCCCAGAGTACTTAAGGAAGTGTCCCGAGAAATAATGGATGCATTGGTGATCATTTTCCAACAGTCCATTGACTCTGGATTGGTTCCTATGGATTGGAGGGTAGCTAATGTAATACCACTTTTTAAGAAAGGAGGGAGAGAGAAAATGGGTAATTATTGACCGGTTAGCCTGACATCAGTAGTGGGGAAAATGTTGGAATCAATTATTAAAGATGAAATAGCAGCACATTTGGAAAGCAGTGACAGAATCGGTCTAAGTCAGCATGGATTTATGAAAGGGAAATCCTGCTTGACAAATCTTCTAGAATCTTTTGAGAATGTAATTGGTAGAGTGGACAAAGGAGAACCAGTGGATGTTGTGTATTCGGACTTTTAAAAGGCTTTTAACAAGGTCCCACACAGGAGATTGGCGGTGAAGAAGGCAAATGGTATGTTGGCCTTCATAGCTAGGGGATTTGAGTATAGGAGCAGGGAGGTCTTACTGCAGTTGTACAGGGCCTTAGGGAGGCCTCACCTGGAATATTGTGTTCAGTTTTGGTCTCCTAATCTGAGGAAGGACGTTCTTGCTATTGAGGGAGTGCAGCGAACATTCACCAGACTGATTCTCAGGATGGCAGGACTGACATATGAGGAGAGACTTAATCGACTGGGCCTGTATTCAGTGGAGTTTAGAAGGATGAGAGGGGCCCTCATAGAACCACATAAAATTCTGACGGGACTGGACAGTTTAGATGCAGGAAGAATGTTCCCGATGTAGGGGAAGCCTAGAAACCAGGGGACATAGTCTAAGGAAAAGGGGTAAGCCATTTAGGACTGAGATGAGGAGAAACTTCTTCACTCAGAGAGTTGTTAACCTGTGGAATTCCCTACCGCAGAGAGTCGTTGATACCAGTTCATTGGATATATTCAAGAGGGAGTTAGATCTGGCCCTTACGGCTAAAGGGATCAAGGAATATGGACAGAAAGCAGGAAAGGGGTACTGAGGTGAATGATCAGCCATGATCTTATTGAATGGTGATGCAGGCTCGATGGGCCGAATGGCCTACTCCTGCACCTATTTTCTATGTTTCTATGTTTCTACAAGACTCCCAAAGCAAGCGTTCTACTTGGAACTCTTACACGGCAGGTAAGCCCAAGGTGGGCAGAGGAAACATTTCAAGGACACCCTCAAAGCCTCCTTGATAAAATTCAACATCCTCACCGACACCTGGGAGTCCCTGGCCAAAGACCGCCCTAAGTGGAGGAAGTGCATCCGGGAGGGCACTGAGCACCTCGAGTCTCATCGCCGAGAGCATGCAGAAACTAAGCGCAGGCAGCAGAAGGAGCATGCGGCAAACCTGTCCCACCCACCCATCCCTCCAACGACTGTCTGTCCCACCTGTGACAGAGACTGTAATTCCCGTATTGGACTGTTGAGTCACCTAAGAACTCACTTTTAGGGCTCAAATTTAGCCAGGAGTTGCTCCGTTTTTTTGGAGTAACCTGCTTTTTCTGGCATAACTTAAAAATCCCCAGTTTCCTGAATCAATTTGCACCAGTGTAACTCACTTAATTACATTTTTTTTACGTTAGTTTTTTTTCTCAAAAGGAGGCATTACCAGCCACCTACACCAGTTCTGCCCATTTAGGCAACTTTGGCCAGCTAATAGTTACTCCATTTTTACTTAGGCCAGCGTATGTGGCCACTTGAGAAAACCCTTGCGGAGAGTTAAAGAAATCGGCGCAGGTAGGTACATCAGAGGCAATTCGACCTGGGATGGGGCGGGAAGCGGAGAGAACCTGCACCTAAACCAACCAAGTTTTACCCTGAGCAATGTTTGCAAACAAAAACTACTAACAATTCTGCAATCCTATCTTCATCTTCAAACTGCAATTCACCTTTCTGCACTTGGCCGGGGAAGGCAGTGGACCAATGAGGGAGGCCACTGGGCCTGGGCCAGGGGCAGGACAACGCACCAGGAGGCCACTCAGCCAGGGCTAGGGGCGGCCAGGAGAATGGATAGAAATCACCAGCAGGCAGGAGCACTATCAGTTCTCCTGCCAACACCTAGCCCAACAAAAGAGACAGAATTTATGAGATTGAGAATTTTACCTAAAGGAGCCCCAGTTTCAGCGAGAGAGAGAGATAACAAGAGCAACACTTGTTATCAATACATGAAAACTGTCAGTCCATTCTGGAAAGGTAAAGGTGTTAAAGAGAAACGTCTTTCTAGCGGTTTCATTATATTAAGCGCAGCAATGGAGCTGTGTGAGGAAGTATGGGTGTATGGATTCTGGCCCTTCTCTAAAGATGTGCATGGAAACCAGTTCCACCATCATTACTATGACAATATGATGGCAGGTAAAATTCACTCAATGCCTAATGAATTCTACAAACTTCTGCAGCTTCACATGAAAGGCATTGTGAAACTGCACGCCGATAAATGTGAATAAATATACGATTGATATACTGCAGGAGATAAACTTTATTAGTTTGTGAATCATAGTACAAAATGTATTTTTATTAATTGATGCATGTTATAAATTGTGTTATTGTGGTGATAATTGTGGAGAGTGTTTTTAGATGATTCCGGTGAGGAGAGGCTTGAGATGCTCAGACTTTTTTCACTGATGTAGGGAAGGATGTGAGATAGGTCATAAATGAGGCCAGGACCCAGATATGCTGAGTCTCGGCCTTACGGCCGGATTCCACAATAGTCTTTTGGAGACATAAACAAAGATTAAACAGGGTCACGGCTGGGGGCATGGACTCACTATGTTAAGGAACCTGGCATTGGGTAACCAGAGATACACCTAGTGAGACATAACTTGCCAATACCTTTGAATGTGGGGCACATCTGGGGGTTCAAGGCTGTGATCGTGTTCTGAGATCCTGAAGAGAAACCAAATTTTATTTTTTAATTAAATGCAGCCCCTTATAAATGGGACCACTGAGAGCCTTCTGTTTCTGAGGTGACGACACCTCCCCCGGCCTGATACTTTCTGGTTACATCCATCCAGCTTGGCTCCATATCCCTTAATACCTTTGTCTAGCAAAAATCTATTGATCTCAAATTTATAATTATTATTTGAGCTAACATCTACTGCTTTTTGTGTGAGGGAGTTCCACACTTCTGACACCCTTTGTGGGAAGGAGTATTTCCTAACCTCTTCTGGCTGGCCTGACTCTGATTTTAAGGTTACGTTCCCTTGTCCTAGACTTCCCCATTAGCAGAAAAGGTTTTTATTTACCGTAACAATTCCTTTCAAAACCCTAAAAATCTCAATCAAGTCACCTTCTATATTCCAGGGAATACAAGCTTAGTTTATGTAATCTCTCCTCATAATTTAACTGTTGGTGCCCAGGTAACATTCTGGTACAGCTATGGAGAGAATCCAAGCATGGGATTCGTTTCGGATTGTTCTAGCAAATGCAATGTGCCGAATGGCTAACTTGTCTCAGGGACTGGAAAAGTTAGAAGCGGGAAGAATGTTCCCGTTGTTGGGGAAGTCCAGAACCAGGGGACACAGTCTTGGGATAAGGGGTAGGCCATTTAGGACTGAGATGGGGAGAAACTTCTTCACTCAGAGAGTTGTTAACCTGTGGAATTCCCTGCCGCAGAAAGTTGTTGATGCCAGTTCATTGGATATATTCAAGAGGGAGTTTGATATGGCCCTTATGGCTAAAGGGGTATGGAGAGAAAGCAGGAAAGGGGTACTGAAGGAATGATCAGCCATGATCTTATTGAATGGCAGTGCAGGCTCGAAGGGCCGAATGGCCTACCCCTGCATCTATTTTCTATGTTTCTATGTTTCTATGTTTCTAACACAGAGTCGAAGAGAGGGAATGATGTAAATTCAGCGCCAATGAGATGGAAAAATAGCGGCTGTGTGAGGAGAAACAGCACAAGGCTGATGAGAGGGAGGAAGCACGTCGCCACGCTCTCAAACTGACAGAGAGACCTAGATCAGTATGTTGACAAATTGGGACTGTTGTTGCAGACTCGCAGCGCTACTGCGCATGCGCGGACATCACGAATCACCACTGCGCATGTGCAGACGTCCCGGCATATTTTCCAGCACAGAACGACTGGCCACGCTGCGCGACTGCAGTGAAGAGGCTAGACAGCGGCCAAAATTCCAACATTTTTTTCCGGCGCATCTGGGAATGTACATAAGCGGCGCGACTCCGGTAAGTGCGCCGAAAAACGGGCTCGGCCAAAATTGAGCCCAGAGTGGAAGCAAGTCTTTCTCAATTTCAAGGGACTGCCTATGATTTGGCCAATGCTAGAAGCACATGTGTGAGAACAGCAGATTAAGTAAGAAAGGCTCAGGGCTCAGGCTCAACAAGATACCCTTGAGGAAAATCAAAAGACCTGAGTGTACAATTGAAAAAAAATTGGGAAAGAGTTTAGCTATAAAAAGCCATCTTATTTGTTTTTCAAATATGTGCTAAGTGAGGGGAGAGAGAACAAAAGAAGATTTGAAAGTGTTTCAAAGTCTCAGGTTTTTAAACCATGTTGTTTAATATGTTAAATAGATATTAAAATTTACTTGGTATGCCCAGTCATATTGTCTGATATGGTGAGTAGTTTGCAATGGAAATATCTCACTCAGCTTCAAAGATAAAGCATATGTTATGTTACTCAGGATGAGAAGAGGCCATTAAGCCATTATACGCTTCCCTTGCTTCTTACTGGACTTACCCTGTATCTCCACCCTTCCTCTCCCCCCACCTCCTGGGAGAGGAAAAAAAAAACAACAGAGACCCATAGCCAACTTAGGAATCTCTATCAAAACTTCCTCTCCCATCCCTCAATGGTGATCAGGCAAGCCCCAAAAGGGTTATTTAAACTATCTTAATGCTCAGAAGTGTAGTCTTCATCTTTGAACTATAATAATCAACCATAGAATCATAGAAATTTATAGCACGGAAGGAGACCATTTGGCCCATTGTGTCTGCGCCGACTGACAAAGAGCTATCCAGCTTAATTCCACTTTCCAGCTCTTGGTCCGTAGCCTTGTAGGTTACGGCACTTCAATCAGGAAAATTCCAAATTCAACTCCTGGTCCATACTGAGTTAGCTGAACTTAACTGTGACAGCAGTACGGATTCTACAATAGCCTCCAGCACACCTAATTTAACAAAGGGCGAAAAAGTTGGTCAAGATTCTTGCTCTTGATCGTGGAGCATTGACCTCAACTGGAAATTCATGTGTATGGACCGCAGGTGAGGACAAGATCAGGCCTCGCCATGGTAACCTCCACAGTGGATAGCCTGCTGATACTCACTGCCAAGGCTCACACATGAGTAATCACCACTCGGGTGAGTTACCTGATGGTGACCATTGCCTGGTGAACCATACTACCTATTAGCATCATGGGATCACCTTCACCACACGGACTGCTGTGGTTCAAGAAGGAGGCCCACCATTACCTTCTCATGGCAACTAGGGATGGGCAATAAGTGCTGGTCTTGTCAGTCACACCTGGGTCTGAGAATGGATAAAAAAGGCCATCAATGGCTTCAGAGAAAAGAAGGGAAGAAAATTTGAAAGAATAATTTTAAAAAGTAAGTGTAGGTAGTGTTTTCTCAAAGACTAAGGTTTAAAATATTTAAAGCATATAAAAGATTAATCACATTCTTGATGGCATTACATATTAATATTCAACATGGTGAAATTCTTTGGATAAATACTTTCATATTCCCCTCATAGTGCTTGAGCACATTCTTGCTAGTTTGATTTTATTTATTCAAATGTGTACAAAGCCCACTGTTTCTGCTGGGATATGAATTCCATCATTTTTTTTCAAGCTTGTTATATTAATCAAAACCTATTCCATTTATTAAGCTGCTAGTTGATGCTCTGGGCATTTTAAAGCAGAAGCCTTTGAAACTGCTTCTAGGCACTAAACAGAAAAAGTGGAGGAGATTCAAGTCAGGTACAAATTGAATTTCAAGTGAGTGTGCAGGTTCTTCAGTTACAGCTCATCCCTTGGTGACACCGATAGTGATTGAGGTGGTATTAGTGGAGGAATTGAAAGCCACAGCATATTGCAATCATTGGGTAGTTACCATAGCTCTTCCCAGCAGTCTCTATGGTAATACTGATGAGTGTAACCTTTCCAAAAAATGCACAAAGCCTTGATTTCTACACAGTTAAACTTTGCAAACAAGAACCCTCCTGTGAAAACTTACTACAACAGAGATGCATTACTAACACCTCCTTCAAAAGCCTCTAGTGAAGTGCAGTACAGTAGTTAAAGAAAAGTGACAGATTCCAATTAAAATGTGTCATGTCTAAATGTTCTGCACTCTGTTGTGTACTTCATTACATTACTGTACCCAAGCACATTTGATTTTCAGCAATATCTAAGGGGGAAGACTGTATAATAAAAATGTAAACAAATGAAACAGAATTGTTAATTATATTTAAGTTCCTTATAGGTATTTATTTACACCTAACAATAACAACACATTTGCTGTAGTCAGTAATCATTATACTTTAAGATTGAATATCAACTTGATAGCGCACACTGTGATTTCATTTGCAAGTAATCCTTATAGGTTTGTAACTGTGTGAATAATGAAATAACAAGTCAAGGGCGCACGTGTGTAATTTATTTAATGAATGTTTTCTTTTCCTAACCCATGGAAGAAAATGAAACATGCCCCAATTTTGTACCCAAGATCGCTTCAAAACATCTACAAGAAGGAGCTTTTTATTGACAAATTCAAGCCGATTTCCCTGAACGTTCCTTTTAATCAGTTTTCTGTTTGGATTGGACTCAGTTTCCCTGTTCAGAATGAACCAGATTCAAAATGTTTCCTGTGGTGGTCAGGCTCTGATGAATTGACTTGGATTAGTTGTCCTGAGAACATGAATGAAGAAAATAAATGTCTATACTTATTTAAAAAACGGAATAATATCTCAGCTATTTTAGAACTATCCACAGAGCCTGTTGGTTCTAAATGTATCCAAGTAAAATTGCCTTGCATTGGGTTGTAATTGTTTAAAATCATTCAACAATGACCTTGATTGTTTTGAAATGTCTAGAATTAATTAATTTAAGCTGCTGAGGCTCAGTCAGTAATACACTTACTCTTGACGTGTTTGTGAAAGGCTGCTATAAACTGAACTGCATTCTTCTGAGCTCATATGCCGCCAGAATTCTAATTGGCACAAGTGTGTGTACCTCTCTACCTCTCTTTCCTCCTTCAAGACGCTCCTTAAAACCCACCTCTTTGACCAAGCTTGGTCACCTGTGCTAATTTCTACTTATGTGGCTTGGTGTCAAATTATTATCGTATAATATTCCTGTGAAGTGCCTTGGGACATTTCACTATGTTAAATGTGCTATATAAATACAAGTTGTTGTTATCATATTGTTTCTGTGAATAATACAGTACAATGCATCATCATAAGCAGTCCCTTGGAATCGAGGAAGATTCCACTCTTAAAATGAATCCTTAGGTGACTGAACAGTCCAATATTGGAACCACAGTCCCTATCACAGGTGGGATAGAAAGTCATTGAGGGTAGGGGTGGGTGGGACAGGTTTGCCGCACGCTCTTTCTGCTGCCTGCACTGGATTTCTGCATGCTCTTGGCAATGAGACTCGAGGTGCTCAGCGCCCTCCTGGATGCACTTTCTACACTTAGGGCGGTCTTTGGTCAGGGACTCCCAGGTGTCAGTGGGGATGTTGCACTTTATCAGGGAGACTTTAAGGGTGCCCTTGTAAGTTTCCTCTGCCCACCTTTGGCTTGTTTGCTGTGAAGGTGTCCGAGTAGAGCGCTTGCTTTGAGAATCTTGTGTCTGGCATGCGAACAATGTGGCCCGCCCAGCGGAGCTGATCAAGTGTGATCAGTGCTTCAATGCTGGGGATGTTGGCCTGGTCAAGGATGCTAATGTTGGTGTATCTGTCCTCCCAGGGGATTTGTAGGATCTTGCGGAGACATCGTTGCTGGCATTTGTCCAGCGACTTGAGGTGTCTACTGTACATGGTCCATGTCTCTGAGACATACAGGAGGGCGGGTATTACTACAGACCATAAGCTTGGTGGCAGTTTTGAGGGCCTGGTCTTCAAACACTCTTTTCCTCAGGCGGCCGAAGGCTGCACTGGCACAATGCAATTCGGCCCCCAAAAACATTATTTTTATCCTTATTGAACCCATTCCTCTGTACAAAGCTGTTTGAAAGATTTTTTTGTGGGGCGGGGCAGGGGTGGGGGTGCGGGGAATGGGGGTGGAGGGAGAAGGAAGTTGCATTGTTGTAGTTATAATTTTTCAACAGTTACTCAAACATTTATAATGAATGGAAGGCTTGGAATATTTTCTCTTCCAATTTTCTCCCCTCCTTTCCTGAACGTGTTAATTTATGGACTACATTTCCATGGGGACTTGCAATCCTCAAAAGTCTCACCCAAGTGGCTGTTGTTCATGTATGACCCTGGACAATGAATACTGGCGGACTGTTCAACCATTGAGGAGTCACTGCAGCAGAATTCAATCTATCCTCATTCTACATCTAAACTTGAACACTTTTCCAACAAGGTTCACTGGATAGTGATCAGGAGCCCAAACACTACCTGACTTTTCCCCTCCCAAGTCCATTTGGTTGCAATTTTACCACCTTTACTGCCAGCTAATTTAGAAAAGACCAGTAATCGAATAAACCTTCCTGGACTGTATACCTGAACTCCACGCTAAATAGTGGACGTACCAACTGAGGTATTGGGAGATCTTCAGCTGAGAATCTTGTTGGAGTAAAGACCAACTTATATTTCCTTTAAGTTACACCAGCTTTCGCTTGTTCTCCAACTCAATGCTATTTTTAGCCCATATTGCACCTATATCAAGATATTGGGCCAAAAATTGCGATCACAGGCTTCCATGGGCAGATACCAACGACCAAAAAATTATTTTCGAAAGTACCTGGTGGTACCACTCCAATGTAGACTTCAGGTCCTAGGCCTAGATGTGTAGCGCAGCGCAGAGGCCCACACATCCCAGGAGCGTAAGCGCTTCCTGGAATCACGTGGGCCTGGACCACCAATCACAATGCAGTATTCTCATTCATGGTAATGGAAGCTCCAAGCTCCCATTACTATGAATGGGGAGACCCCTAAAAACAAAGAAAATGCACACATAAATAAAAATAAAAAGAGCACTTCACTTTTTTTTTTAAGTAATAGAAATTGAATGTTTTATAAAATAAATTATTTTTTTGAAATAAAAGAAAAACTGTTTTAATAGTGTTAAGCATAAATGTACCTTTACGGGCAGGGTTTTTAATACAAAAATAAGTTTAAAAATTATTTTTTCTATCTTTTAAAGCTCTTATGTTGGTAAACGCAGGCGTAAGAGTTTGAAGGACATTCGCTAGGCAAGAGTTGGGCAAATGCCCGTGAAGGCCCTTCTCCCAGGGATGCGCCTAAATCCAGAACTTACAATGCCTCTTCGGGCATGTGCACACATCGTACCCATCCGGAGAGGCCGCAATTTACGGCCCAAAGGAAACAGAAGCCTAGATTTTCCGATTGGGCAAAATTTTGCAAAAAGCAGGCTTCTGTTCCACTTTGGCAAAAAGGGACACAGACCCGAAGAAAAGTAGCCCAGAGGAATGAGAATAGATGGCTACCAGTGTCAATGTCTCTTTCAGAACACCATGAATAGAAAGCTTTTGGGAGTGCGATGATATGTGCATGCAATATTGAGTCACATTAGATAGATGGATTCTTTTGGGCAGAATTCTTGTAAGGATGTGAGAGAAGGAACATTTCCACACAAAAGCTGGGAATGTAGATGCCGCCTCGCTGCTACAATGGAAAAGTCTGTCATTACTCAGATCTATGACCAGAAAGTTCATTAGGAATCCTTTGTGATTTTAATCGAGGTTACATCGGGAGGTCAGCGTGAAGTACATCTGGAAGGACAGGAGAATGTTCAATGACCTTGGCAGGTAAGCCAAGGCAGGAGAAGCGACCAAGACATAAGAACATAAGAAATGGGAACAGGAGAAGGCCATACGGTCCCTCGAGCCTGCTCCGCCATTCAATAAGCTCATGGCTGATCTGATCATGGACTCAGTTCCACTTCCCCACCTGCTCCCCATAACCCCTTACCTCCTTATCGTTTAAGAAACTGCCTATTGCTGTCTTAAATTTATACAATGTCCCAGCTTCCACAGCTCACTGAGGCAGCGAATTCCACAGATTTACAACCCTCTGAGAGAAGAAATTCCTCCTCATCTCTGTTTTAAATAGGCGGCCCCTTATTCTAAGATCATGCTCTCTAGTTCTAGTCTCCCCTATCAGTGGAAACATCCTCTCTGCATCCAACTTGTCAAGCCCCTATATAATCGTATTTGTTTCAATAAGATCACCTCTCATTCTTCTGAATTCCAATGAGAAGAGGCCCAACCTCCTCAATCTTTCCTCATAAGTCAGTCCCCTCATCCCCGGAATTAACCTAGTGAACCTACTCTAAACTGCCTCCAATGCAAGTATATCCTTTCGTAAATATGGAAACCAAAACTGCACGCAGTATTCCAGGTGTGGCCTCACCATAGAAACATAGAAAATAGGTGCAGGAGCAGGCCATTCAGCCCTTCTAGCCTGCACCGCCATTCAATGAGTTCATGGCTGAACATGAAACTTCAGTACCCCCTTCCTGTTTTCTCGCCATAACCCTTGATCCCCCGAGTAGTAAGGACTTCATCTAACTCCCTTTTGAATATATTTAGTGAATTGGCCTCAACTACTTTCTGTGGTAGAGAATTCCACAGGTTCACCACTCTCTGGGTGAAGAAGTTTCTCCTCATCTCGGTCCTAAATGGCTTACCCCTTATCCTCAGACTGTGACCCCTGGTTCTGGACTTCCCCAACATTGGGAACATTCTTTCTGCATCTAACCTGTCTAAACCCGTCAGAATTTTAAACGTTTCTATGAGGTCCCCTCTCATTCTTCTGAACTCCAGTGAATACAAGCCCAGTTGATCCAATCTTTCTTGATAGGTCAGTCCCGCCATCCCGGGAATCAGTCTGGTGAACCTTCGCTGCACTCCCTCAATAGCAAGAATGTCCTTCCTCAAGTTAGGAGACCAAAACTGTACACAATACTCCAGGTGTGGCCTCACCAAGGCCCTGTACAACTGTAGCAACACCTCCCTGCCCCTGTATTCAAATCCCCTCGCTATGAAGGCCAACATGCCATTTGCTTTCTTAACTGCCTGCTGTACCTGCATGCTAACCTTCAATGACTGATGTACCATGACACCCAGGTCTCGTTGCACCTTCCCTTTTCCTTATCTGTCACCAATACCTTGTATAGCTGTAGCAAGACTTCCCTGCTTTTATACTCCATCCCCTTTGCAATAAAGGCCAAGATTCCACTTCTGGCTGAAGATGGTTGCGAACATTTCAGCCTTGTCTTTTGCATTCATGTGCTGGGCTCCGCCATCTTTGAGGCTGGGATATTCATGGAGCCTCCTCCTCTCGTCAGTTGCTTAATGGTCCACCACCATTCATGACTGGATGCGGCAGGACTGCAGAGCTTTGATCTGATCCATTGGTTGTGGGATCACTTAGTTCTGTCTATAGCATGCTGCATCCATTGTTTCGCATGCATGTAAAAGAAAGGCTTGGATTCATATATCGCCTTTCATGACCACCGGATGTCTCAAAGTGCTTTACAACCAATTAAGTTTTTTTTAAAGTGTAGTGACTGTTGTAATGTAGGAAACGCAGCAGCCAATTTACACACAAGCAAGCTCCCACAAACAGCAATTTACACACAAGCAAGCTCCCACAAACAGTGAACCTACACTAAACTGCCTCCAATGCAAGTATATCCTTTCGTAAATATGGAAACCAAAACTGCACGCAGTATTCCAGGTGTGGCCTCACCAATACCTTGTATAGCTGTAGCAAGACTTCCCTGCTTTTATACTCCATCCACTTTGCAATAAAGGCCAAGATACCATTGGCCTTCCTGATCACTTGCTGTACCTGCACACTATTCTTTTGTGTTTCATGCACAAGTACCCCCAGGTCCTGCTGTACTGCAGCACTTTGCAATCTTTCTCCATTTAAATAATAGCTTGCTCTTTGATTTTTTTCTGCCAAAGTACATGACCTCACACTTTACGACATTATATTCCATCTGTCAAATTTTTGCCCACTCACTTAGCCTGTCTATGTCTTTTTCCAGATTTTTTTGTGCATTCCATTAATGCAGTGTATTAAGAATTTTTGACACTTACAATTACTTCGCTCTACACTGCCTTAAAGTATTTTCATACCTTACTACGCTAACCTCCCGATGGAACCTCGATTAAAATCCGCAGGTTAAGTAATGTGTCACCATTTGCTCCAAGTGACAAAGTCACTTCCAAGGTAGCAGGCAAAAATGGACAAGACGGGAAAGTGGAGCAAAGAAAAACATTTATCTGTGTCATCAAAATAACTGAAACTTAACACTAACATTTTTTCAAACACCCATGCGCATATCCTTGTGCATCTACTTTTGTTGCTTATTTATTTTCCGAGTGCTTCTAAGAGGTGCAACCTCTGTGGCTTCAGCAGAGGTAGAGGCACACTGCTCACTCCCTGCTGCGACTGGTTGGACACTTTTGGCGAACATCCTCTGGGTTTTGGAGCCTGTGAGGACTCCGCCAAAGCTGCTCCTCCTGCAACTGTGCAGGGGCAGACTCGGCCATCGTGATGTGAGGAAGCATGTGGGGCTCTGACTGAGGGGGAGGCAACTGGGAGAAGTGGGGGCACTTTGAGACGAGCCCCACTTCCATGTCCCCTCTCATGGGCTGGCCACACTTCCCTGCTTGGAAGGAGCTGGAGAGAACCTTGCTGCACAGCAGTGGGGTGATGAAGGCCCAAGTCTACATTTACATCTCTCCTTGAGATGAGGTCGATGAGCATCTGCCATCGGTTGTCCACAGCAAGCATGTGCTCATGTGACTGACATATTTGCTGCTCCCTGCAGGTGGCCATCCTTTCCATGAAACAGCTCATGGTTGTCATCGCCTGCAACATGGTGGTGTTCATGTTGGCAATGGACTCCTCCATTCTCTGCGCATTTGCAGACATCATGGCTGAAAAAGCTGCCAGAGCCTCATGCAATTGTTGCTACACTTCGAAGATCACCCTCTTTCTCGATGGCCCCCAAGGCTCTGCATCTGCATGCAGCTCAGTAGGGCTTGGTGCATCCTGCGTCCTTTGGCGAGGAGTCTCCACCGCTGTCCCCATCAATATCATCTGCTCTGGCTCACTTGTGCAGTGTGTGACACCAAGGAACAACAGTACTCTATCTCGCACAGGACCCACCGAAGTGTGCATATCTACACTTGTGCTGGGTGTGCTTGGGTCTGCTGATGGTGCACCCTCAGAGGCTGGAGATTCCTCTGATGAGTCAGCTTCCTCCTCTAGCTGGACAGTGGGAGGGGCACTTAATGGGCCTGTGGTAGAGTAAAAAGAAGATTTAGAAGTGTTATATTAAAAATGGGTAATGTTACCATTAAGCACATGATGAAAATTCACTGGCTGCTGACATCAGTCACCATACAAGTGACTGTTGCATGCCACGTGGCTGTAGGAGATGTAATTCTGTCATCGGGTTGTTGGGATGTTCCCATCTCTCTGTCTCCCACTGCCAGCTGCTCTGCAACTCCCAATATCTCCCGGGTCCTCTCCTGTGCTGGATACTGGAGGCCCACCTTCCGTTCTCTGCCTCTCCCTATGGTTCTGGGCTCTTTTCTCCTGTAAGGAGGGAAAGAAGAGAACTTTGAGTGAGAGTGATAGAATGAATGTAAGGAAAGGATGGGTTACATCTGTAGAGGTGACTATGAGGGAGTGGGGTACCATTGCCAAATAGCCTCCTTCTGTGGTGTTACTTGCTATGATTGGATTAGGATGAGGATGAGTGTGAGAGGTGGTTAATCAGATAAGGATGTGAGAATGTACATAGAGAGATGGATGGGTGGACCTGGAAGGTATGATGGTGTGAGGAATGACGTGCAGAAGTAGGCTTGGGAAGATAGAGTGATGGGGATGTGGTGACAGGCACATCAGGCTGAAGGTGAGTGTGGCATTGCGTTCACCTTTCCTGACCTCATGCGATCATTGAATCATTCCCTGCACCGGATCCACGTGCTCCTGACACCACCCCTGCTGCTGACCTCCTCTGCTATCTGCAACCAGGCCCTTTTGGTGTCTTTGGGTGCTCCCTTGCACCTATCTGCAGGGAACAGCACCTCCTTGCAGGCTCTCACTGCCTCCACCAGAATATGCAGGAATGCATCACTAAATCTGGGTGCAGCCCTCTGCCTTTGAGTATCCACCTTTTAACGTTTGGAATGGCACTCAAATGTTTCGATTTCACCAAGTACACTCCTCGAGAAACGTTCAAATGAGTTGTGTGCAAAGCTGCTTTAAATATCGGCACTGGAAACAAGTCAGCGATGACATCATCAGACCCGCTCCATTTAATTGGGCCAGGAAACGTGCATGTCTGATTTAAGTGGGGCCATTAAGTTAAAGTCGCAATGAACAACGTGCTGAGCAAAACATCGTGTTCCCAACTCCAAGGTAAAAATTTTGGCCAACTTTTCAGATCAGTGATCTTTTGTCAGAACTGGAAAATGTTAGAGATGTAACAGGCAAGTGAAGAAGCAGGAAAAGGAGGGGAGGGGAGGACAGAACAAAAGGGTAGGTCTGTGATAGGGTAGAAGGCAGGAGAGACTAAATGACAAATGGATGATAGTGAGGCAAAAGGGGGTGGTAATGGGACAAGTAAAGAAACAAGTACAGAATGGTTGGTTACTAAAAATATGGTGAAACTTAAGTTATTGAGTGTGCAGTGTTTACAAAAGCTTGAGTGCAGGGTTCATCATGTGCAATGAATAGAGGGATTTGTGAGCTGTGTGGAAAAGATACAATACTCGAGGTGAAGCTACATTAGTGGAGGGTATGGAGAAGATATAGCAAGGACTTTTCATCCAGCAGATATATTTACAAACTAAGAGAGGATCTCCTGTAGAAAAGCATCATGTATGGCTCTCACAGCCAGTAACAGGTTTTCTTCTGCAGCTTCCTCGGACTGCTTCTGCTCTTTTTATTGGTCCTCTTCCTCTTCTGGAGACTCCATGACGCTGCCTCAGGTCAATTTGTGCAGCAACAATCCTTAAAGCTGTATTGCAGGACTACTCCAGACCAATTCCAACACCCACTCGATGATTACTCTGGTACTTCCACGCACCTCATTATACTTGTGTTCAGTTCATGTCAGGGAATATTGCACAGGTATCATGCACCATGACTGCAGAGGATAGCCTCGACTAACGAGAGGTCACTCAGAGACATGATGGAATGGTGACTGCTTTAAAATGAAGGAAACAGGATGGCTGAGAAGCATGACTTGTATAAAGCAGTGCTGATAGTTGTAAATAATCTGGACATGTGAGACCATTTCCTATTCGTGTAGGTAGTGGTATTGTATGAGTGAGCTCTTCAGATAATGTCTATATATAACCTATATTCCCAGTATCTTTTGGAATCCTATTACTCGATACAATTGCTCAGCTTTCTATTGCTGTTGTTAGTTGACCATGGGTAAGGAGGTGAAATTACATGCTCAATCAAACCAGGAATTGGTCACTTGCATGACATATCTAGCAACAGATGTTTGGCTTATTTTCCTGATGTCCTCAGCTGGAGCTTGGAATGACTCTAAAGCATAACAGTTCAGGGTTATTGTGATTGGGGGTAGTACTGTGCCTGTGGAGGAGTTTGGCTGCAGGTTAATCTCAAGCACACAGCACATCTCAGCCGCAGTATCCCTTGGGTAAATCAAAACTTCCACAGGCGTTGCTTCTCTGACAATGCGCGCCTCTGCCTGTGGATTCTGGTGTGCAGATACTAGGCGGGCTGGTGAAGAGTGCTTCTGGTGGAACTTGACCTGCCTATCATCCCTCCATTGGTCCTCCTTATCTTCTTCTAAAATGCACTATTTGTCTTTTGGGCAGTGAAAACATAAGAACATATGAATTAGGAACAGGAGTAGGCCATCTAGCTCCTCGAGCCTGCTCCGCCATTCAACAAGATCATGGCTGATCTGGCCGTGGACTCAACTCCACTTACCCGCCCGCTCCCCATAACCCTTAATTCCCTTATTGGTGAAAAATCTATCTATCTGTGACTTGAATAAATTCAATGAGCTAGCCTCAACTGTTTCCTTGGGCAGAAAATTCCACAGATTCACAACCCTCTGGGAGAAGAAATTCCTTCTCAACTCGGTTTTAAATTGGCTCCCCCGTATTTTGAGGCTGTGCCCCCTAGTTCTAGTCTCCCCGACCAGTGGAAACAACCTCTCTGCCTCTATCTTGTCTATCCCTTTCATGATTTTAAATGTTTCTATAAGATCACCCCTCATCCTTCTGAACTCCAACGAGTAAAGACCCAGTCTACTCAATCTATCATCATAAGGTAACCCCCTCATCTCCGGAATCAGCCTAGTGAATCGTCTCTGTACCCCCTCCAAAGCTAGTATACCCTTCCTTAAGTAAGGCGACCAAAACTGCATGCAGTACTCCAGGTGCGGCCTCACCAATACCCTGTACAGTTGCAGCAGAACCTCCCTGCTTTTGTACTCCATCCCTCTCGCAATGATGGCCAACATTCCATTCGCCTTCCTGATTACCTGCTGCACCTGCAAACTAACTTTTTGGGATTCATGCACAAGGACCCCCAGGTCCCTCTGCACCGCAGCATGTTGTAATTTCTCCCCATTCAAATAGTATTCTCTTTTTTTGTTTTTTTTCCAAGGTGGATGACCTCACACTTTCCGACATTGTATTCTATCTGCCAAACCTTAGCCCATTCGCTTAACCTATCTAAATCTCTTTGCAGCCTCTCTGTGTCCTCTACACAACCCGCTTTCCCATTAATCTTTGTGTCATCTGCAAATTTTGTTACACTACACTCTGTCCCCTCTTCCAGGTCATCTATGTATATTGTAAACAGTTGTGGTCCCAACACCGATCCCTGTGGCACAACACTAACCACCAATTTCCAACCCGAAAAGGACCCATTTATCCCGACTCTCTGCTTTCTGTTAGCCAGCCAATTCTCAATCCATGCTAATACATTTCCACTGACCCCGCGTACCTTTATCTTCTGCAGTAACCTTTTGTGTGGCACCTTATCGAATGCCTTTTGAAAATCTAAATACACCACATCCATCGGTACACCTCTATCCACCATGCTCGTTATATCCTCAAAGAATTCCAGTAAATTAGTTAAACATGATTTCCCCTTCATGAATCCATGCTGCGTCTGCTTGATTGCACTATTCCTATCTAGATGTCCCGCTATTTCTTCCTTAATGATAGTTTCAAGCATTTTCCCCACTACAGATGTTAAACTAACCGGCCTATAGTTACCTGCCTTTTGTCTGCCCCCTTTGAAAAAGACAGCATCACAAAAATAACCATAAAGGCGCCAAAACTTTGCTGCCACACCAAGTCCCATTCGCTAATCTCGACTTCTTAGGCAGTTCCTTGGAGTCGAGGATGACTTGATCCCAACTTGAAAATAAGTCCTCAGGTGACTGATGAGTCCGATGCGGAACCTACAGTCTCTGTCACAGGTGGGGCAGACAGTGGTTGAAGGGACGTTAGTTGAACGGTCGGTTGGTTGGAGTGCTTGGGTTGTCATGCGCTCCTTCCGCTGTTTGCGCTTGGTCTCTGCTTGCTCCCAGCGAAGAGACTCGAGGTGTTCAGCGCCTTCCCCGATTCTTCTCCTCCACTTTGAGCGGCCTTGGGCCACGGATTCCCACGTGTCGGTGGGGATGTTACACTTTTTCAAGGAGGCCTTGAGGATGTCCTTGAAGCATTTCCTCTGCCTACCTGGGGCTTGTTTGCCATGTCAGAACTCCGAGTAGAGCACCTGTTTTGGGAGTCTTGTATCAGGCATGCGGACGATGTGGCCCATCCATCAGAGCTGATCGAGCGTGGTCAGTGCTTCGATGCTGGGGATGTTGGCCTGAGCGAGAACACTGACATTAGTTTGCCTATCCTGACAATGGATTTGCAGGACCTTGCGCAGGCAGCATTGGTGGTACTTCTCCAGTGCTTTGATGTGCCTGCTGTATATAGTCCATGTCTCTGAAGCATATAGGAGGGCGGGTATCACTACTGCTCTGTAGACCATGAGCTTGGCTCCGGTTTTAAGGTTCTGATCTTCAAACATTCTCTTCCTCAGGTGACCAAAGGCTGTGCTGGTGCACTGAAGGCACAACCACTGTGCTAGCTATCCTACGTTAGCTTCTGGTGCCCCAATGCCCCAAATTTGAAATTCTCATCCTCATGTTTAAATCCCTCCACGGCCTCACCCCCTCCTTACCTCTTTAATCCCCTCCAGTCCTGCAACCCTGAGAACTCTGCATCGCTCCAACTCGGACCTCTTATGCAACCCAAAATACCTGCACCCCACCATTCATGGTTGTGCCTTCAGTTGTCTATGTCCTAAGCTCTGGAAGTCTCTCCCTACACCTCTCTGCCTCCCCACCTCCCTCCTTCTGTAAGACACACTTTAAAATCCACCTGTTTGACCAAGCTTTAATCACCCCATCTAATATCTCCTCTTTGGCTTGGTGTTGGTTTTTGTCTGGTTATGCTTCTTTGAAGCGTCTTGGGACGTTTTTCCACATTCTTTCCCTCTCTCTCTATATATATATATATATATATGTGTGCAAGTTGTTGTTGTTGAACACCAAAGTGATAACATTAAAAACATTTAAGATAAGTGTATGAGAAATGATTTGACAATTTGACAGTCTTCTTACTGGACTCTTTAAAGTTAATTCTATATATAACTTAGTGCCTAGCAACCCTGGACACTCATTTTATATGAGCAGAGAACGGAAACAGTGCTAAACCTGCTGAATTGACAAAATATAGTGTAAACAATGTCATGATATAATTTTAGTCTCACATCCATATGCGGCTGGCTGTTTCCTGGGCCAAGAAAAATGCAATTGTGAAATCAGATGGACTGAAAAATGAGCAGAGATGCTGTGTAATAGCTCTCCATCCATTTTTTCATTCACCGATGCCCACTTTATGCCCTAAAATCAGGCATTACCGATGAAAAGAATCAACTCCAAATGGCATGCTGGCCTTCATAGCTAGGGGATTTGAGTATAGGAGCAGGGAGGTCTTACTGCACTTGTACAAGGCCTTGGTGAGGCCTCACCTGGAATATTGTGTTCAGTTTTGGTCTCCTAATCTGAGGAAGGATGTTTTTGCTATTGAGGGAGTGTAACGAAGGTTTACCAGACTGATTCCCGGGATGGCAGGACTGACATATGAGGAGAGTCTGGATCGACTAGGCCTGTATTCACTGGAGTTTAAAAGAATGAGAGGGTATCTCATAGAAACATGTAAATTCTGACGGGACTGGACAGGTTAGATGGAGGAAGAATGTTCCCGATGCTGGGGAAGTCCAGAACCAGGGGACACAGTCTAAGGATAAGGGGTAAGCCATTTAGGACTGAGATGAGGAGAAACCTCTTCACTCAGAGAGTTGTTAACCTGTGGAATTCTCTACCGCAGAGAGTTATTGATGCTAGTTCGTTGGATATATTCAAGAGGGAGTTAGACTAAATAGACTAAAGAATGGGACGGTTGATGAGCTGTTGCAGACATTTAAGGAGATATTTCATAACTCGCAACAAAAATATATCTCAATGAGAAGGAAAGACTGTAAGAGAAGTGATAACCATCCATGGCTAACTAAGGAAATAAGGGAGGGTATCAAATTGAAAATAAAGGCATACAAAGTGACCAAGACTAGTAGGAGGCCAGAGGATTGGGACATTTTTAAAAGCCAGCAAAGAACGACTACAAAAATAATTAAGAGAGGGAAGTTGGATTATGAAAATAAACCAGCACGAAATATAAAAACAGATAGTAAGAGTTTCTACAGGTACATAAACAGGAAAAGAGTAAATGTCGGTCCTCTGGAGGATGAGACTGGGGAATTAATAATGGAGAACAAGGAAATGGCAGAGATGTTGAACAGATATTTTGTATCGGTCTTCACGTAGAAGATGCTAAAAACATCCCAATAGTGGATAATCAAGGGGCTATAGGGAGGGAGGAACTTAATACAATTACTATCACTAATGAAGTAGTACTAGGTAAAATAATGAGACTAAAGGCAGACAAGTCCCCTGGACCTGATGCCTTACATCCTAGGGTCTTAAGAGAAGTGGCTGCAGAGAAAGTGGATGAATTGGATGTAATCTATCAAAATTCCCTGGATTCTGGGGCGGTCCCAGCAGATTGGAAAACTGCAAATGTAAAGCCCCTATTTAAAAAAGGAGGCAGATAAAAAGCAAGAAACTATAGACCAGTTAGCCGAACATCTGTTGTTGGGAAAATGCTGGAGTCCATTGTTAAGGAAGCAGTAATGGGACATTTGGAAAAGCATGATTCAATCAATCAGGCTTTATGAAAGGGAAATCATGCTTGAAAAACCTGCTGGAGTTCTTAGAGGATGTAACGAGCAGGGTGGATAAGGGAGAACCAGTGGATGTGGTGTATTTGGATTTCCAGAAGGCATTCGATAAGCTGCCACATAAAAGGTTACTGCACAAGATAAAAGCTCACGGGTTTGGGGGTAAGATATTAGCATGGATAGAGGATTGGCTAACTAACAGAAAACAGAGAGTCGGGATAAATGGGTCATTTTCCAGTTGGCAAACAGTGACTAGTGGGTTGCCGCAGGGATCGGTGCAGGGTCCTCAATTATTTACAATCTATATTAATGACTAGGATGAAGGGACCGAGTGTAATGTAGTCAAGTTTGCTGATGATACAAAGATGGGTGGGGAAGCAAATTGTAAGGACACAAAAAATCTGCAAAGGGATATAGACAGGCTAAGTGAGTGGGCAAACATTTGGCAGATGGAGTATAATGTGGGAAAATGTGAGGTTATCCACTTTGGCAGAAATAATAGAAAAGCAAATTATAATTTAAATGGAGAAAAATTGCAAAGTGCTGCAGTACAGAGAGACCTGGGGGTCCTTGTGCATGAAACACAAAAAGTTAGTATGCAGGTACAGCAAGTAATCAGGAAGGCAAATGGAATGTTGGCCTTTATTGCAAGGGGGATAGAGTATAAAAGCAGAGAAGTCCTGCTACAACTGTACAGGGTATTGGTGAGGCCACACCTGGAGTACTGCGTACAGTTTTGGTCTCTGTATTTCAGGAAAGATATACTTGCATTGGAGGCTGTTCAGAGAAGGTTCACTAGGTTGATTCCGGAGATGAGGGGGGTTGACTTATGATTATAGATTAAGTAGCTTGGACCTATACACATTGGAGTTCAGAAGAATGAGAGGTGATCTTATTGAAACTTATAAGATAATAGGCCCAAATTTGCCCAGGAGTTGCTCCGTTTTTTTTGGAGCAACTTGATTTTTCTGGAGTATCTTAAAAATCCCCATTCTGCACATTTAATTTGCGCCAGTGTAAGTGAGTTAGTTAGGATTTTTTTAGTTTAGCTTTTTTTTCAAAAGGGGGTGTTAACAGCCGTTTTGGTCATTTAAGCCAGTTTGGACAGCTAATAGCTGCTCCAAACTAACTTAGGCCAGCGTATGTGGCCACTTATGGCCGCACAGAAAACCCTTGCGGAGAGTTAAGAAATCAGCGCAGGTTCGTACATTCTAAAGCACCAAGACATACAAAGCACTAAACAAAGCACAAAAATAACCATTCAATAACAAATAAAAAATACAAGGAAGCTGAGAGAGCCTGCACCAAGACTTACAAAGCACTAAACACAGCACAAAAAATAATAAGCATTCAATAAAAAATAAAGAACTGAAGTAAATAATTCAATTAACAAATAAAGAACTGAAGTAACTCCTATCTTCAACTAAACTCGGCAGCGGCCGGCCTGTGTGGGAGGCCATTCGGCCTGGGATAGGGGCAGCAAGACGTACACTGGGAGGCTAGGCTCAACGTGGCATCTGTGAATGGGGGAGGGAGGAAGAGGCTGAAAGCAGCATCTTTGAACAGGGAAGGAGGGAGGGAGAGGCTGAACACGGCATCGGTGAAGAGGGGGAGAGAGAGATCCACAGCGGCATCAGTGAAGGGGTGGGGGAGGGGGAAGAGAACCACAGCAGGCCCGCCCCACCTGGTGCGGGAGACCATTCGGTTAGGGATAGGGGCGGCGAGCATCGGGTCCGGCTCACAGCCTGCAGGACGCGCTGGGAGGGCGAGGAGCTACTGAGCATGTGCGCAGACTCCGCCACGCATGCGGACAGCTGCCGGCACTGTTTTCAGCGCAGGACTGTAGCTCCGCCCCCCTCCCCCCCCCCCCACCCCATTGCACTATATACGCCGCGCCAGGACCCGGGACACACAGCAGAGTGGCCAGAATCATGAATATGTTTTTTGGCGCCATTTTGAGCGCACAAAGTCGCCGCATCTCGGGTTAGTGCGCCGGAAACAGTGGTTGGGGAAATTTGGGCCCAATGAGGGGGCTCGATAAGGTGAATGCAGAGAGGATATTTCCACTCATAGGGGAAACGAAAACTAGGGGACATAGTCTTAGAATAAGGGGCCGCCCATTTAAAACTGAGATGAGGTGAAATTTCTTCTCTCAGAGGGTTCTGGAGGCTGAGTCATTGAATATTTTTAAGGCGGAGATAGATTTTTGAGCAATAAGGGAGTAAAGGGTTATGGGGAATGGGCAGGGAAGTGGAGCTGAGTCCAGGATCAGATGAGCAATGATCTTATTGAATGGCGGTGCAGGCTCGAGGGGCCAAATGGCCTACTCCTGCTCCTATTTCTTCTGTTTTTATGGACTTATGCTCTTATTTATGCAAGGGTGAACTCACATTAAACTCCCATGTTGTCTTTTTTAAAAAACTTCAAAGTAACTAGACTGAATTCAAACTGGGGAAAATAATTTGAAGTGTTTTTCCAGTCCCATGTCATTGGCTACCATACATGCCAGAGAGTAATAAAATGCTGCAATATTCTGATTCACGCCAGGGGCTTGTCACATATTACATAAACAGTCACGTATATGCCCACACTTGGACTATGATTCAGAGCTACTCACAAAACTCTCAATGGTAATGTGGTTTACAACAGAACAAAAATAAATAGCTTCCATTAGTTCATCATTAAAGGCAATAGTAAGTTGTAATATTGTAGAGATAAAAGAAAAGCATACTGGAATTCTGAAATAACAGATATATTGCTGGAAATGTACAGCAGGTTAATCAATATCTGAAAGAGAAAAATAGATGATGGTTTGGGGTGTAACCCTCCACCTCATGATGGGTCCCTCTGAAAACGTTAACCTTTCTCATTTAGATGTGGATCAACCTACTGTGCACTTCCAGCAATTTCTCTTTATTTCAAGCTGTCATATTGATTGTTTTAAAGATCAGCACCTTTAAAAAAAGAACAGTATTTCCCAGTCACTAGTCATTGCTGCAGTAACTTGCTCTTCTGACCTGGTTGCTCTCTCTCCCATCGGCTTGGCCTAAAATGTCGGTACGTCTGTAGTACAAGGATCACATTCAGATTGGATCAATCTTATCAGAACTGATGTGCTCAGCACTGTAAACAGGGTACTTATGGCAGTCTGCTTCATATGGTGCTCTCATGAAGTTACAGTCCTTTTCATCAGTGGTTCCAACCATACCAGAAAAATGAGCCAAGCTCATGACAGTGGAGTCCGTTGTTTTTTTTGTGTGTGTCCCCAGTGTTTGACTGCATGGGCTGATGTAAAGGTGTTAATTATCAGATATTAAATAGTCTGGAGTAATTAATGTGTGAACTCAGAACATTAGATTGCTGTTATGCTGTGAAATAGGCGTACATTTTTACACCTAATAAATGTTGTGTAAAACTAACATTTGTTTTCAAATAATTTAGATGAAACTAACTAGTTGGCTTTCCTGTATATATCCACTATATATGCAACTTAATTGGAAACTTATCTTGATGTGATTTAAGCCTTATTTACACCTCCGCTGTAAATCTACATGTTGTGAATTTACAGCTGATTATAACAGTGTTTGTGAAAGGTGTAAAGTTATTTACTCTGATCTGATAAGAAGACAGACTTTCATCTCTGCAAACTGGATTCCACGAGGCTGTGAGTTGATGTAATTTGCTACAGGCTTTTGTTCGAAGGTAAACCAAAACATATGGATAGGGCTGGAAATGTAATCCAGTCTGGCATATGAACTGGATCAGAGCAGACCTGAATATACATGCTAAGAAAACACTTCTCAAATGCTTGCTCCCAGCCTGCTGCAGTTGGAACTACCACACTGATGAAGGGGCTACACCCAAAACATTAACCTGTTCTTTCTACTTTTGAGAGGCTGATGAATCTGCTGTTCATTTCCAGAATGTTCTGTTTTTGTTTCAGTTACAGTACATTTGAAGCATAACAGTAGCCAGGACTTGAGCACATCATTTAGTTGACACTCCAATGGAGTACTGCGAGAGTGCTGCATTGTCAGAGGTGCCCTCCTTCACAGGAGATGTTAAACTGAGGCCTGCTCCTGTGGTAGATCCCGACGTAGTATTCAAACATGAGCACAGAGTTCTCCTGGGTTCTTGGCCAAAACTCTTCCTTCAACCAATACCACCAGATTAACAAGTCATTCATCTCATTGTGTGACATCTTGCCCTGCGCCTAATGGTTACAGCATTTGCCTACATAACAACATAACTGAATTTTCAATTTGTTATATGAAAAGCACTTTAAAATGCTTTTAAGGTATGTGATCAGGTGCCACGCACACTTGGAAACAGCTGCATGCATGCAAGTTTCAGCATGGGCAACTTTTTGAAAGCTATACAAAAGCAAAATACTGCGATGTTGGAAATCTGAAATAAAAACAGAACTGTTCTGACGAAAGGTCATTACCTGAAACATTAACTCTGTTTCTCTCTTCACAAATGCTGCCTGACTTACTGAGTATTTCCAGCATTTTCAGTTATTTTAAAGTCACTGATTATGACTATTATTTTATCACCAATACTTTCCCCCGTGGCTGGGAAGTCTGACATACGCATGGGAGTCACTCAACTTGATAGGGCTATGTTTTTGGCCACCTCTGCTTTCACACCAGTTCTTAGAGGCACAGGTTGAAATCACCAACGCAGGAAATGGGCCCCACTTCCAACAACAGGAATAACAGTGCCACTACTTTGCAACCGATGGCAACATCGGTGTTGGTTACCAACACCTAATATAAACACGTTATGAAATAAACTGAGCCTCAGCTCAACAAGGCCCTCTTTTTTAACTGGAGAAGAGTTACAATAATAATACTTGCATTTATATGGCGTGTTATCATGCTAAAACAATTCACACAATGAATTAAAACAATAATGAGATAAATTAACTTTTGTTTTTGGTGGTATTGTCGAATGTTGGCCACGGCACAGGAAGAATTTGCTGCTCTTCTTTGAATAGTACCTTGGGATCTTTAACATATCCCTAAACAGATCTCAGTTTAACATTTTATCCGAAGGTCACACCTCTGATAAAACAGCACTCCCTCAGTGCTACTCTGTAGTGTCAACCTAGCTTACGAGCTCCAATTCTAATGTGGGCATAAATATACAACCAGAGACAAGAGTGCAACCTGTAATAGAGATCCCCCTAGTGGACTACTGCTCCACCTAGTGGACTACTGTGGTAATACAACTACTGATATAAGAACACAAGAAATAGGAGCAGGAGTAGGCCATTTGGCCCCTCTAGCCTGCTCCGCCATGCAATAAGACCATGGTTTATCTGATCATGGACTCAGCTCCACTTTCCTGCCTGCTCCCCTTAACCCTTTACTCCCTTATCGCTCAAAAATCTGTCTATCTCCGTCTTAAATATATTCAATGATCCAGCCTCCACAGCTCTCTGCGACAGAGAATTCCATAGATTTACAACCCTCTGAAAGAAAAGATTTCTCCTCATCTCAGTTTTAACTGGGTGGCTCCTTATTCTAAGACTATGTCACCTAGTTTTAGTTTCCCCAATGAGTGGAAATATCCTCTCTGCATCCACCTTATCGAGCTCTCTCATTATCTTCTAAGTTTCAATAAGATCACCTCTCATTCTTTTGAACTCCAATGCGTATAGGCCCAACGCACTCAACCTTTCCTCATAAGTCAACCCCCTCATCACCGGAATCAACCTAGTGAACCTTCTCTGAACAGTCTCCAATGCAAGTATATCCTACCTTAAATACGGAGACCAAAACTGTACACAGTACTCCACATGTGGCCTCACCAATACCCTGTACAGTTGTAGCAGGACTTCTCTACTTTTATACTTTATCGCCCTTACAATAAAGGCCAACACTCCATTTTTGTTCCTGATTAATTGCTCTACCTGCATACTAACCGTTTGTGTTTCATGCAGGGGCAGAAGGTAAACAAAGAAGTAGAAATAAATCGAAAGGTGATGTCACAGCCAAGGGGGTAAGTGATTGGATGGTGATTGGTGAGTAGTTTTTCTTTTTCTTTTCCTTCATCAGTAGGTAACCTTTATCATTGTTGTTGCCAAATTAAGTTAATCGGGGGGGTAAGTCATGGCAGGAGAGCTCGGACACGTGTCATGCTCCTCCTGTGCTATGTGGGAACTCAGGGATGCTTCCAGTGTTCCTGATGACTACATGTGTAGGAAGTGTACCCTGCTGCAGCTCCTGACAGACCGCATTGCAGCACTGGAGCTGCAGGTGGATTCACTCTGGAGCATCCGCGATGCTGAAGATGCTGTGAATAGCACGTTTAGTGGGTTGGTCACACCACAGGTAAAGGTTACACAGACAGATAGGGAATGGGTGACTAACAGGAAGAGCAGTGGAAAGAAGGTAGTGTAGAGGTCCTCTGTGGTCATCCCCCTCCAAAACAGATACACCATTTTGGGTACTGCTGGGGGGGCTGACTCATCAGGGGAGGGCAGCAGCAGCCAAGTCCATGGCACCGTGGGTGGCTCTGCTGCACAGGAGGGCAGGAAAAAGAGTGGGAGAGCTATAGTGGTAGGGGATTCTATTGTAAGGGGAATAGATAGACGTTTCTGTGGCCGCAATCGAGACTCCTGGTGCAAAGGTCAAGGATATCTCGGAGCGGTTGCAGGACATTTTGGAGGGGGAGGGTGAATAGCCAATTGTCGTGGTGCATATAGGTACCAACGATATAGGTAAAAAATCGGATGAGGTCCTACAAGCTGAATTTAGGGAGCTAGGAGTTAAATTATAAAGTAGGACATCAAAGGTAGTAATCTCAGGATTGTTACCAGTGCCACGTGCTAGTCAGAGTAGGAATCGCAGGATAGCTCAGATGAATACGTGGCTTGAGGAGTGGTGCAGAAGGGAGGGATTCAAATTCCTGGAACACTGGAACTGGTTCTGGTGGAGGTGGGACCAGTATAAACTGGATGGTCTACACCTAGGCAGGACTGGAACCAATGTCCTTGGAGGAGTGTTTGCGAGAGCTGTTGGGGAGGGGTTAAACTAATATGGCAGGGGGATGGGAACCTATGCAGGGAGACAGAGGCAAGTAGAATTGGGTCAGAAGCAAAAGATAGAAAGAAGAAAAGTAAAATTGGAGGGCAGAGAAACCCAACGCAAAAATTAAAAAGAGCCACATTACAGCAAAATTCTAAAGGGGCAAAGTGTGTGAAAAAGACAAGCCTGAAGGCTCTGAGCCTTAATGTGAGGAGTATTCATAATAAGGTGGCCGAATTAACTGCACAGGCAGCAATTAATGAATATGATATAATTGGCATCACGGAGACATGGCTCTAGGATGACCAAGGCTGAGAACTCAACATCCAGGGGTATTCAACATTTAGCAAGGATAGACAGAAAGGAAAAGGAGGTGGGGTAGCATTGCTGGTTAAAGAGGAAATTTACGCAATAGTAAGGAAGGACATTAGCTCGGATGATGTGGAATCTGTATGGGTAGAGCTGCGGAATACCAAAGGGCAGAAAACGCTAGTAGGAGTTGTGTACAGACCACCAAACAGTAGAAGTGAGGTTGGGGACAGCATCAAAGAAGAAATTAGGGATGCGTGCAATAAAGGTACAGCAGTTATCATGAGAGACTTTAATCTACATATAGATTGGGCTAAACAAACTGGTAGCAATACGATGGAGGAGGATTTCCAAGAGTGTATTAGGGATGGTTTTCCAGACCAATATGACGAGGAACCAACTAGAGGGCTGGCCAGCCTAGACTGGGTGATGTGTAACGAGAAAGGACTAATAAGCAATCTTGTTGTGCGAGGCCCCTTGGGGAAGAGTGACCATAAAATGGTAGAATTCTTTATTAAGATGGAGAGTGACACAGTTAATTCAGAGATTAGGGTCCTGAATTTAAGGAAAGGTAACTTTGATGGTATGAGATGTGAATTGGCTAGAATAGACTGGCAAATGATACTTAAAGGGTTGACGGTGGATAGGAATGGCAAACATTTAAAGATCACATGGATGAACTTCAACAATTGTACATCCCTGCCTGGAGTAAAAATAAAACGGGGACGGTGGCTCAACTGTGGTTAACAAGGGAAATTAAGGATAGTGTTAAATCCAAGGAAGAGGCATATAAATTGTTAGAAAAAGCAACAAACCTGAGGACTGGGATAAATTTAGAATTCAGCAGAGGAAGACAAAGGGTTTAATTTGGAGGGGGAAAATAAAGTATGAGAGGAAGCTTGCCGAGAACATAAAAATTGACTGCAAAAGCTTCAAGATATGTGAAGAGAAAAAGATTAGTGAAGACAAAGGTAGGTACCTTGCAGTCAGATTCAGGTGAATTTATAATGGGAAACAAAGAAATGGCAGACCAGTTGAACAAATACTTTGGTTCTGTCTTCACGAAGGAAGACACAAATAATCTTCTGTAAATACGAGGGGACCGAGGATCTAGTGAGAAGAAGGAACTGAAGGAAATCCTTATTCGGCGGGAATTTGTGTTCGGGAAATTGATGGGATTGAAGGCCGATAAATCCCCGGGGACTGATAGACTGCATCCCAGAATACTTAAGGAAGTGGCCCTAGAATTAGTGGATGCATTGGTGATCATTTTCCAACAGTCTATCGACTCTGGATCAGTTCCTATGGACTGGAGTGTAGCTAATGTAACAACATTTTGTAAAAAAGGAGGGAGAGAGAAAACAGGTAATTGTAGACTGGTTAGCCTGATATCAGTAGTGGGGAAAATATTGGAATCAATAATTAAAGATGAAATAGCAGGACATTTGGAAAGCAGTGACAGGATCGGTCAAAGTCAGCATGGATTTATGAAAAGGACTTCAGAGAAACATGGAAACATAGAAAATAGGTGTAGGAGTAGGCCATTCGGCCCATCGAGCCTGCATCACCATTCAATAAGATCATGGCTGATCATTCCCTCAGTACCCCTTTCCTGCTTCCTCTCCATACCCCTTGATCCCCTTAGCAATAAGGGCCATATCCAATGAACTGGCATCAACGTCTCTCTGCGGCAGGGAATTCCACAGGTTAACAACTCTCTGAGTGAAGAGGTTTCTCCTCATCTCGGTTCCAAATGGCCTACCACTTATCCTAAGACTGTAACCCCTGGTTCTGGACTTCCTCAACATCGAGAACATTCTACCCGCATCTAACCGTCCTGTCAGAATCTTATATGTTTCTATGAGATCCCCTCTCATCCTTCTAAACTCCAATGTATAAAGGCCCAGTTGATCGAGTCTCTCCTCATATGTCAGTCCTCCCATCCCAAGAATCAGTCTGGTGAACCTTTGCTGCACTCCCTCAATAGCAAGAACATCCTTCCTCAGATTAGGAGACCAAAACTGCACACAATACTCCAGGTGAGGCCTCACCAAGGCCCTGTACAACTGCATTAAGACCTCCCTGCTCCTATACTCAAATCCCCTAGCTATGAAGGCTAACATACCATTTGCCTTCTTCACCACCTGCTGTACCTGTATGCCAACTTTCAATGACTGATGAACCATGACACCCAGGTCTCGTTGTACCTACCCTTTTCCTAATCTACCGTTATTCAGATAATATTTTGTCTTTGCGTTTTTGCTCCAAAGTGGATAACCTCACATTAATCCCATTATACTGCATCTGCCATATATTTGCCTTCTCACCTAACCTGTCCAAGTCAGCCTGCAGCCTCCTAGCGTCCCCCTCACAGCTCACACTGCCACCCAGTTTAGTGCCATCTGAAAACTTGGAGATATTACACTCAATTCCTTCATCCAAATCATTGATGCATATTGTAAAGAGCTGGGGTCCCACCAATGAGCCCTGCGGCACTCCACTAGTCACTGCCTGCCATTCTGAAAAGGACCCGTTTATCCCATTCTCTGATTCCTGTCTGCTAACCAGTTCTCTATCCATGTCAATATATTATCCCCAATACCATGTGCTTTGATTTTGCACAGCAATCTCTTGTGTAGAACCTTATCAAAAGCCTTTTGAAAGTCCAAATACACCACATCCACTGATTCTCCCTTGTCCACTCCACCAGTTACATCTTCAAAAAATTCCAGAAGATTTGTCAAGCATGATTTCCCTTTCATAAATCCATGCTGACTTGGACCGATCCTGTCACTGCTTTCCAAATACGCTGCTATTTCATCTTTAATAATTGATTCGAACATTTTCCCCACTACTGACGTCAGGCTAACCGGTCTATAATTACCCGTTTTCTCTCTCCTCCTTTCTGAAAAAGTGGTGTTACATTAGCTACCCTCCAGTCCATAGGAACTGATCCAGAGTCGATAGACTGTTGGAAAATGATCACCAATGCATTCACTATTTCTATGGCCACTTCCTTAATTACTCTGGGATGCAGACTATCAGGCCCCGGGGATTTATAGGCCTCCAATCCCATCAATTTCCCAAACACAATTTCCCGCCTAAGAAGGATATCCTTGAGTTCCTCCTTCTCACTAGACCCTCGGTCCCCTAGTACTTCCGGAAGGTTATTTGTGTCTTCCTTCGTGAAGACAGAACCAAAGTATTTGTTCAATTGGTCTGCCATTTCTTTGTTCCCCATTATAAATTCACTAATCTTTTTCTCTTCACATATCTATAGAAGCTTTTGCAGTCAGTTTTTATGTTCCCGGCAAGCTTCTTCTCATACTCTATTTTCCCCCTCTTAATTAAACTCTTTGTCCTCCTCTGCTGAATTCTAAATTTATCCCAGTCCTCAGGTTAGTTGCTTTTTCTGGCCAATTTATATGCCTCATCCTTGGATTTAAGAATACCTTAATTTCCCTTGTTAGCCACAGTTGAGCCACCTTCCCCATATTATTTTTACTCCAGATAGGGATGTACAATCATGCTTGACAAATCTTCTGGAATTTTTTGAGGATGTAACTAGTAGAGTGGACAAGGGAGAACCAGTGGATGTGGTGTATTTGGACTTTCAAAAGACTTTTGACAAAGTCCCACACAAGAAATTGGCATGCAAAATTAAGGCACATGGAATTGGGAGTAATGTACTGACGTGGATAGAGAACTGGTTGGCAGACAGGAAGCAGAGAGTCAGGATAAACGGGTCCTTTTCAGAATGGCAGGCAGTGACTCGTGGGGTGCTGCAGGGCTCAATGCTGGGACCCCAGCTATTTACAATATACATTAATGATTTAGATGAAGGAATTGAGTGTAATATCTCCAAGTTTGCAGATGACACTAAGCTGGGTGGCGATGTGAGCTGTGAGGGGGATGCTAATAGGCTGCAGGGTGACTTGGACAGGTTAGGTGAGTGGGCAAATGCATGGCAGATGCAGTATTATGTGGATAAGTGTGAGGTTATCCAGTTTGGGGGCAAAAACACGAAGGCAGAATATTATCTGAATAACGGCAGATTAGGAAAAGGGGAGGTGCAATGAGACCTGGGTCTCATGGCACATCAGCCATTGAAAGTTGGCATGCAAGTACAGCAGGCGGTGAAGAAGGCAAATGGTATGTTGGCCTTCATCGCTAGGGGATTTGAGTATAGGAGTAGGGAGGTCTTACTGCATTTGTACAGGGCCTTGGTGAGGCCTCACCTGGAATATTGTGTTCAGTTTTGGTCTCCTAGTCTGAGGAAGGACATTCTTGCTATTGAGGGAGTGCAGCGAACGTTCACCAGACTGATTCTCGGGATGGCAGGATTGACATATGAGGAGAGGATGGATCGACTGGGCCTGTATTCACTGCAGTTTAGAAGGATGAGAAGGAATCTCATAGAAACATGTAAATTCTGAAGGGACTGGACAGGTTAGATGCAGGAAGAATGTTCCCCATGTTGGGGAAGTCCAGAACCAGGGGACACAGTCTAAGGATAAGGGGTAAGCCATTTAGGACTGAGATGAAGAGAAATTTCTTCACTCAGAGAGTTGTTAACCTGTGGAATTCCCTACCAAAGAGAGTTGTTGATGCCAGTTCATTGGATATATTCAAGAGGGAGTTAGATATGGCCCTTATGGCTAAAGGGATCAAGGAGTATGGGGAGAAAGCAGGAAAGGAGTACTGAGGTGAATGATCAGCCATGATCTTATTGAATGGTGGTGCAGGCTCGAAGGGCCGAATGGCCTACTCCTGCACCTATTTTCTATGTTTCTATGTTTCTATGCAGAAGGACCCCCAGGTCTTTCTGTACTACAGCACTTTGCAATTTTTCTCCATTTAAATTATAATTTGCTTGTCTATTATTTCTGCCAAAGTGGATAAGCTCACATTTTCCCACATTATACTCCATCTGCCAAATGTTTGCCCACTCACTTAGCCTGTCTATATCCCTTTGCAGATTTTTTGTGTCCTCCTCACAATTTGCTTTCCCAGCCATCTTTGTATCATCAGCAAACTTGGCTACATTACACTCGGTCCCTTCATCCAAGTCATTAATATCGATTGTAAGTAATTGAGGACCCAGCACCGATCCCTGCGGCACTCCACTCATCACTGTTTGCCAACCGTAAAATGACCCATTTATCCCGACTCTCTGTTGTCTGTTAGTTAGCCAATCCTCTACCTATGCTAATATATTACCTCCATTCCCGTGAGCTTTTATCTTGTGCAGTAACCTCTTACGTGGCACCTTATCGAATGCCTTCTGGAAATCCAAATACACCACATCCACTGGTTCCCCCTTATCCAACCTGCTCATTCCATGTGGCAGAGCCACGTGATGACAGATTTTTCTGTTCGGGCGATCTTGTGTAGTGTGTTTCCTAGTGATGTCGTAAGAGAATATATCACACTACCAACTGAACCAAGTGGAGTTACAAGTATAGTTGTGTGAAATTAATGCTTCTGCAAAATGTTAATATAAAAATGTGAGATTTTTTTGTTAAATTGTGATTTTGTATCTCATGCTTGTGATACTGAAATACATTGTACAGTGATGATATGGATAATGCAGATGCCCCAATACCAATTTTTATGTCTGTGGACTTGAAAAAAAAATTTTTTTCAGTCCTTGAATGTGGGCATCACTGGCAAGACCAGCATTTATTGCCCATCCATAATTGCCCCTGATAAGGGTGGTGAGCCGTCTTCTTGAACCGCTGCAGTGAATGTGAAGATACTCCCACAGTGCTGTTAGGGAGTGAGTTCCAGGATTTTGACCCAGCAACAATGAAGGAATGGCGATATATTTCCAAGTCAGGATGGTGTGTGACTTGGAGAGGAACTTGTAGGTGATGATGTTCCCATGCGCTGCTGCCATTGTCCTTCTAGGTGGTAGAGGTCGTGGGTTTGGGAGGCACTGTTGAAGAAGCCTTAGCGAGTTGCTGCAGTGCATCATGTAGATGGTACATTTTTTAAGGGTATGTTTCGAATTAAAATCAATCTATGGGAAATGAAATGTGTTTGAAATCCTGATGCGATGTTGTATTTTGCATCAATTGGACTCTTAAAAACACAACTCTTCAGTGTATTAAAGAGCCACTTAGCAGATATCGTCACCAGAGCAGCTTGAGTCCCTCGATCAGGAATGCATTATAAAGACTAGTTAAAGGTTCCTTGTCCCTCCCCCACACACTGCCATGCCTCATGGGCTTAGAATAGCTCTGAGTTTCTCAATTCACCGCACAGGCGATGCACTGATCAGATGAGCAAATAAACGCATTGGTTAATTTATTAATATGACTGGAGGCTGCTTTGTAATTTATTTTTCTCTTCTACGAACCATCTATTTTAGCCCGAGAATCATTCTAGTTGAAGTGCCTAGCTCCAATGACTATTGGAGTGAATTATTCATACAAGGAAGAGTAGCAGGAAGACTGTTCGACTCACAGTCCTTTAATCCTTATTTGCTGCATTCATTTGACAGTTCGCCTTTTTAATGGTACTTGCTGCTCTTTCTCATTAACCTCGGTCATAATTTTCTACGTAATCAATTTAGCATTTTTAATATAAATAATTCATCACCATTTACAGAAGAAAATCTCTGGAAATCTCAAGCACAAACACTGGGAGAAAATCGACTGGGGAGGTTGAAATAACTGAGCAATAACGTTCCAATTATTTTGGCAGAAGACTCAACACATTTCAGATACTCTGGCAATTGGTAAACAAATCTGCAAAGTTAGAAATTGTGACCAGTGTGAAGTGGAATGCAAATTGCTGAACTCTGCTAATAAAAACATGATATGGATTGTGATAGTTCTTGAAACAGTTCAATTGTTTCAAATGTTTCTGGAGATTGACAGCAATAAAATAAAATTCTTGTGCCTGCCTCAGATGCCAGCTTGAAAGCACCTTAATTGCAGTGGAATGAATAAGGAATTTCCCCCTCTCTTTTCCTACAAGCCTTTGCACATTAAACATAAACATTTGGTGTTTATTATAGTAAATGGTTCCCTCCTCCCCGCAAATAACCAGTGCGGCAAATAGACCAGCTTTGTTGTCTTTCTTCTCATAATGAGCAGTGCACAGTAGAAGAAATGTATTTACTGGCTGACAGATGATTTCCTTTTTTCCATTCCTGTCCTGGGGGAATTAACGCATGGGGTGCGGTCCTAAATCGACCACCTCTTTGTTTAAAGTGAAAAACAGTTTCCACAGTTCAAACATCTGGCATTCGGGGGTAATTGATAACGCAACAGCCATCGCAGTGCCCTTCTACTCCACAGTGACTAATGGAAGACATTAATAAAGTTCATTATTGACATCTTCAGCGGGTTATAATAAGAAATACATTCTAATTTCACACCCTTTGTCCCTGGGGACACTCCATTCAAATAGCTGAGTTGCTCCATTCCCAAGTTTGAAGCCGCTCAGCTTGAACACTCATTTGCAGTTGGCCTGCAAAATAGTAACAGTCACTCTATGACAGACAGCGTTAAGTACTTGGTTGGCAGTAATGAATCACTGCTATAGAACCTGTTTATGCACAGAAAACACAAAAAAGCTCCCTCATCCCACCCTTTCATTACTTAGCACAGTCTTTAAGAGGATTAACTTGGGAGGAGTGATGGTGGGGGGTGGGGGGGTGTGGGGGAAAATGTGCTTATCAGTTGATTCTCAGCATTGGTAACACAACTTAATAGATTGAGGTTGGATTTTGGATTTTGGATTATTGTGACGTGAGATATTTTTTAGTCTTATTGCAGAACAGAAAGCAGTTTGTTTTTTCGGCATCTGTTCTATGAGGAACACTGTTGATGAAATGACTCTGGAATCTGAAATTGTGTGTACTGATCCTTTCTGCCCTTAACTTCAATCAGAAGCTGTTTTGTGGCCTGATACTGATTCCTCTTTAAAACTCTGGTTTAACTCTCAATAATATGATCAAAAGCTGCTGACCGTGGGCGTTTGGCTTTGACCAGCTGATTCCTGTGATGCTGGTATCTTAGCTTTGTTGTTTGCAGACTGAATACGAGGACACATTGACTCTGCTGGTTGGAGTGTTGTGTCTAAACTACAGAAAAGCACGTTAAACCATTCAGGAAGAGTGCTACTGCTCTGTTTGAAACAAGAGCTGAGAATGAACCAGATACATTTAATTTGCATGTGTTATTTGCATACAGAAGCAAATAATTTACATTTGGTTTGTTACAAAGCTTCACACTCAATTTATATTTTCTGAAAGTGTTGTTAATATGACACAAAGAGCAGAAAGCATTCAAGTGCAGGAATGTTGTGTGCCTGTAAGCAAAGCCATTAATCGTATTCATAGTAAGTGAGGCCCTTGGCAATTTGTTTAAGAAAGAAAAAGTATAATAAAAGTTTGGTTGAATGGTATCTGGGATTTTGCATTGCCAACTTGTAATCACACGTTTCACTGTGCTGTCCAATGTAAGCAAAGATAGCCTGGGGCTCAAAAACCTTATGTCTGCTTTCCTTAAAAAAAATGACATGGCATTTTTTTAAAATCTTGAGCTTGATAGAGCAATGGGTAGAATAACATTGACCATTGATCCCTACACATTGCCACCAAAGTGCCAATCCAAGATATTGTAATAAAAATAAACAATGCAGCAGTATAAATATGACAGAAGCACTGTTGTTAAATCACTTCAGGCTTGATCTCCAAAGATTGGCTTTGCCAAAGCAAATTTATACTTGCACAACGGAGTTTTCAAACTCATACATTTTCAGTGGGAAGCAAGGTAACTGTGTACTTGATTATTAGTTAATTTGTTATTCAAGGCTTGCCCTCCTCTGCGGTATGTGTTCTCTCCGAGGTTACAGTTCATGGGTACTCTAGTACGTGGCTCAAGTTGCTGTTTTTTCATGAGTGAGCTTATCCAGTATCTCCTGGCTATTCAACCACAGCGGGCATCACAGCTAAACCTTGTACTGTTGTCACCTGATGTCCGTACATATCAGCCAGGCACACAGCGGATCTACAATTGGCCTCAGAGTTCCTTGGTTAGAGAGGAGAAAAACCAACTAGAGTTCCCCTTCCTGATCATTATCCAGTGAACTTTCCTAGCAAAGGCACATTGATTTGAAGATAGGATCAGGTCCAGCTGTAATCCATTTATAGTCAAATAGGCCGTTGATACGCACATGACAAATGACAATTTGCCTAAGATAGCCAATTTGTACACAACATTTCTTTAGGCTGTCGAATTCGCTTGTGATCATGCTGGTACTTACACCAAAGGAATTCTCTAGAGTAGGCACCCCAGCGTAGTCACTGTCAGTAAATATGAGGGTTAGCTTCGTGAGATAGAAACATAGAAACATAGAAAATGCGTATGCCTATCTGAGGTTAAGGTCAATACATAATATGAATGTTTTCAGTAACTTCAAAACAGAAGAATCAATGTATTGCAATTCTTTCTTGGCGACAATCTGATTGTATTGTATTTACATAGGTGATATCAATCTGATTGAAACATATCCTATTGGACAAATTTACAATCTTCAGACATATTTTCTGTCATCTATAGAGGTGTGATTTATACACAAGTGAGACTTATTTTTTATGATAAATGCAGCAGTAAAACAGGAGGTTTGCTATATATACTGGATTTTACAGTAAATATTAATCTGACTTAAAATTCTCTGAACTCATGGATCTGCTATTTTTGCTGACAAAATTCTAATTGAACTAAGCTGAGACAACTAGCAAATCATTGTTATATCCCAGAAGCGTTCACAAGTGGCATTTTCACATTATGTACTCGTGAATGTGCTGAAGCTATATACAGTTGCCTGCACACTGTAGATACGCTTGTTTCCTGATCACAATCTTGTTCTTTGCTAGCTGTCATGTAAATAAGGGGAACACCACAAATTGTTTCACATTCATCCTAGTTGATTTATTCCAAGAGGTTAGGGTTACAGAGGTTTCCTGCACTGATGATTTTAATTGGTATTAGCTTGTTCAGAGAAAATCTAACTGTGGGACCCCATTTATAATAAACCTTTATTTAATAAATCAATATTTATTTTTTCTTTTGGCAGATTTTCTGCCCATCTTGAAGGTTTTGACTCCTTTATGGGGTATATTTTTAAAAATTCATTCCTGGGATGTAGGCGGCACTGGCAAGGCCAGCATTTATTGCCCATCCCGAATTGCCCTTGAGAAGGTGGTCGTGTGCAGCCTCTTGAACAGCTGCGGTCCGCATGGTGAAAGCACTCCATAGTGCTGTTAGGGAGAGAGTTCCAGGATAATGACCCAGCGACTATGAACGGTGATATATTTCCAAATCAGGATGGTGTGTGACTTGGACGGTAAACTGGAGATGATGGTGTTCCCATGCACCTGCTGCCCTTGTCCATCTAGCTGGTAGAGGTCATGGGGTTGGGAGGTATTGTTGAAGAAGCATTGGCCAGTTGTTGCAGTGCATCTTGTAGATGGTACACACACGGCAGCTACAGTGTGCTGGTGGTGGAGCGAATGAATGTTTAATCTTCAAAGGAATAGCGTGCGGCCCGACCAGGCATTCGTCAAGGCGGTCCGTGGTACTTCAAGGTACAGCGCGTGCTGGAGAGTGACGGCTGTGAAGAGGGTGATTGGATTGGACGTCACCAAGGTCCAGGTCGCTGATTGGAGCATGGGCAGGTACAGAAGGAGTGGCGAGGTCAGGGCGCAGAAGCGGCGAGTGATCGTGGAGCGATGTGATCGGGGTCCAGGAGAGGCGTGAGTTCGGGGCCTAGAATAGGCGAGGGCCCAGGGGCAGCACGGGCCAGCCCACACTGCAAAATGTGTGCGCACTAGGTCCGTGCAGCAGAGCTGGGCTCCAGTCATCTTAGTTAATCCTTGCCACTGGACCAAGACCTAGGTCTGTCAAGCCCACGTGGTAGCTGGTGTGCAATGGCCACCACACGTTAAAAAAATCCATGCACAGGCATCTTCCACCCTTCAACATGTAGGTTGGTACCTGGAATTGGCAGATAAACTATAGCCGGTTAATTTAACATCTGTAGTGGGGAAAATGCTTGAAACTATCATTAAGGAAGAAATAGCGGGACATCTAGATAGGAATAGTGCAATCAAGCAGACACAGCATGGATTCATGATGGGGAAATCATGTTTAACTAATTTACTGGAATTCTTTGAGGATATAACGAGCATGGTGGATAGAGGTGTACCGATGGATGTGGTGTATTTAGATTTCCAAAAGGCATTCGATAAGGGGCCACACAAAAGGTTACTGCAGAAGATAGAGGTACGCGGAGTCAGAGGAAATGTATTAGCATGGATAGAGAATTGGCTGGCGAACAGAAAGCAGAGAGTCGGGATAAATGGGTCCTTTTCGGGTTGGAAATCGGTGGTTAGTGGTGTGCCATAGGGATCGGTGCTGGGACCACAACTGTTTACAATATATATAGATGACCTGGAAGAGGGGACAGAGTGTAGTGTAACAAAATTTGCAGATGTCACAAAGATTAGTGGGAAAGCTGGTTGTGTAGAGGACACAGAGAGGCTGCAAAGAAATTTGGATAGGTTAAGCGAATGGGCTAAGGTTTGGCAGATGGAATACAATGTCGGAAAGTGTGAGGTCATCCACCTTGGGGAAAAAAAAACAGTAAAAGGGAATATTATTTGAATGGGGAGAAATTACAACATGCTGAGGTGCAGAGGGACCTGGGGGTCCTTGTGCATGAATCCCAAAATGTTAGTTTGCAGGTGTAGCAGGTAATCAGGAAGGCGAATGGAATGTTGGCCTTCATTGCGAGAGGGATGGAGTACAAAAGCAGGGAGGTCCTGCTGCAACTGTACAGGGTATTGGTGAGGCCGCACCTGGAGTACTGCGTGCAATTTTGGTCACCTTATTTAAGGAAGGATATACTGGCTTTGGAGGGGGTACAGAGACGATTCACTAGGCCGATTCCGGAGATGAGGGGGTTACCTTATGATGATAGATTGAGTAGACTGGATCTTTACACGTTGGAGTTCAGAAGGATGAGGGGTGATCTTATAGAAACATTTAAAATCATGAAAGGGATAGATAAGATGGAGGCAGAGAGGTTGTTTCCACTGGTAGGGGAGACTAGAACTAGGGGGCACAGCCTCAATATACGGGGGAGCCAATTTAAAACCGAGTTGAGAAGGAATTTCTTCTCCCAGAGGGTTGTGAATCTGTGGAATTCTCTGCCCAAGGAAGCAGTTGAGGCTAGCTCATTGAATGTATTCAAGTCACAGATAGATAGATTTTTAACCAATAAGGGAATTAAGGGTTACGGGGAGAGGGCAGGTAAGTGAAGCTGAGTCCACGGCCAGATCAGCCATGATCTTATTGAATGGCAGAGCAGGCTCGCGGGGCTAGTTGGCCTACTCCTGTTCCTAATTCTTATGTTCTTATGTTCTTTTGAATATTGGGTCCTTCATTTAACACCTGTGAACTCAACCCTTTTTGGCGTGGAAGCAAGCCATCCTCTATACATGGGACTGCTTATGATGATGATGATGATGATGATGATGATGATGATGAATGTTTAAGGTGGTGGATGGGTCACTGATCAAGCGGGTTGCTTTATTCTGGATGGTGTTGAGCTTCTTGAGTGTTGTTCGAGCTGCTCGCATCCAGGCAAATGGAGAGTATTCCATCACACTCCCGATTTGTGCCTTGTAGATGGCGGAAAGGCTTTGGGATGCCAGGAGATGAGAGACACTTGCCGCAGAAAACCCAACATCTGACCTGCTCTTATAGCCACAGTATTTATGTGGCTGCTCCAGTTAAGTTTCTGGTCAATGATGACCCTGAGGATGTTGATGTTGAAGAATTTGGTGAAGGTAATGCCATTGAAAATCAAGGGATGGTGGTTAGATGCTCTTTTGTTGGAGATAGTCATTGCCTGACACTTGTGTGGCATCTAAGCCTGAATGTTGTCCAGGTCTTGCTGCATGTGGGCATGGACTGCTTCATTATCTGAAGAGCTGCGAATGGAACTGAAAACTGTGCCATCAGTGAACATCCCAACTCTGACCTCATGATAGAGGAAGTGTCATTGATGATGCAGCTGAAGATGTTTGGGCGTTGGACACTGCCCTGAGGAACTCCTACAGCAATGTCCTGGGCTGAAATGATCGGCATTAAACAACAACAACGATCATCCTTTGTGCTATGTATGCCTCCAGCCAATAGAGAGTATTTCCCCTGATTCCGATTGACTTCAATTTAACTCGGGCTCCTTGACGCCACACTTGGTCAAATGCTGTCTCACCTAACCTCTGGAATTCATTTCTTTTGTCCATGTTTGGACCAAAGCTATAATGAGGTCTGGAGCTGAGTAGTCCTGACAGAACCCAAACTGAGCATCAGTGGACAGGTTATTGGTGAGTAAGTGCCTCTTGATAGCATTGTCGATGACACCTTCAATCACTTGGCTGATGATTGAGAATAGATAGGTGGGGCGGTGATTGGCCAGCTTGGATTTGTCCTGCTGTTTGTGGACAGGAAATACCTGGGCAGTTTTCTACATTATCCGGTAGGTGCCAGTTTTGTAGCTGTATTGGAACAACTTGGCCAGAGGTGCAGCTAGTTCTGGAGCACAAGTCTTCAGCATGACAATTGGGATATTGTCTGGGCCCGTAGCCATTGATCTATTCAGTGCATTCAGCCGTTTCTTGATATCACATGGAGTGAATCGAATTGTCTGAAAACTGTCTTCTGTGATGGTGGGGACCCCAGGAGGAGGCCGAGATGGATCATCCACTCGGCACTTAAGATCATAAGAACATAAGAAATAGGAGCAGAAGTAGGCCATACTGCCCCTCGAGTCTGCTCCGCCATTCAATAAGATCATGGCTGATCTGATCATGGACTCAGCTCCATTTCCCTGCCCGCTCCCCATACCCCTTATCCCCTCATCGTTTAAGAAACTGTCTAATTCTGTATTAAATTTATTCAATGTCCAGCTCCCAAAGCTCTCTGAGGCAGCGAATTCCACAGATTTACAACCCTCTGAGAGAAGAAATTTCTCCTCAACTCTGTTTTAAATGGGTGGCCCCTTATTCTAAGATCATGCCCTCTAGTTCTAGTCTCCCCCATCAGTGGAAACATCCTCTCTGCATCCACCCTGTCAAGCCCCCTCATAATCTTATACGTTTCCATAAGATCACCTCTCATTCTTCTGAATTCTAATGAGTAGAGGCCCAACCTACTCAACCTTTCCTCATAAATCAACCCCCTCATCTCCGGAATCAATCTAGTGAACCTTCTCTGAACTGCCTCCAAAGCAAATACATCCTTTCGTAAATATGGAAACCAAAACTGCACGCAGTATTCCAGGTGTGGCCTCACCAATACCCTGTATAGCTGTAGCAAGACTTCCCTGCTTTCATACTCCATCCCCTTTGCAATAAAGGCCAAGATTCCACTTCTGGCTGAAGATGGTTGCGAACATTTCAGCCTTGTCTTTTGCATTATGTGCTGGGCTCCGCCATCATTGAGGCTGGGGATATTCATGGAGCCTCCTCCTCTCGTCAGTTGCTTAATGGTCCACCACCATTCATGACTGGATGTGGCAGGACTGCAGAGCTTTGATCTGATCCATTGGTTGTGGGATCGCTTAGTTCTGTCTATAGCATGCTGCATCCGTTGTTTCGCATGCATGTAAAAGAAAGGCTTGGATTCATATATCGCCTTTCATGACCACCGGATGTCTCAAAGTGCTTTACAGCCAATTAAGTTTTTTTTTAAATGTAGTGACTGTTGTAATGTAGGAAACGCAGCAGCCAATTTACACACAAGCAAGCTCCCACAAACAGCAATGTGGTAATGACCAGATAATCTGTTTTATTTGTTACGTTGATTGAGGGATAAATATTGGCCAGGACACCGGGGGTAACTCCCCTGCTCTTCTTCATGTCATGGGATCTTTTACGTCCACCTGAGAGAGCAGTCGAGGCCCGGTTTAACGTCTCATCGAAAGACGGATGTTGTAGTCCTGTGTTGCAGCTTCCCAAGGTTGTCACCTCATTTTTAGGTATGCCTGGTGCTGCTCCTGGCAAACTCCTCTACACTCTTCATTGAATCAGAGTTGGTCCCCTGGCTTGATGTTAATGGTAGAGTGAGGGATATGCTGGACCATGAGGTTACGGATTGTGATGGTATACAATTCTGCTGCTACTGATGGCCCACAGTACCTCAAGGATATCCAGTTTTGAGCTCCTAGATCTGTTCTGAATCTATTCCATTTAGCACATTGGTAGTGCCACACCACATGATGGAGGGTGCCCTCAATGTAAGGCTGGACTTAGTCTTCACAAGGACTGTGTGATGGTCACTGCTTCGAGCACTGTCATGGACAGATTTTTCTGCGACAGGTAGATTGGCGAGTACAAGGTCAAGTAGGTTTGTCCCTCATGTTGGTTCTCTCACCGCCTGCTGCAGGCCCAGTCTGGCAGCTATATCCTTCAGGGCTCGGCCAGCTCAGTCATTAGTGGTGTTACCGAGCCAGTCTTGGTGATGAACATTGAAGTTGATGTCCACGGATTCAATCACCCTCTGGTACCTTATTGAATTGGCCATTAGTTGAGTCTTGTCGGCAAGTTATTCATCAATGGAGTACATTTCAGTATAGTATGATCTTATCTTCACTCTTGCGATGCATATACAGTTACACAATAATACAGAATGGAGATTGAATCTTGGATCTTACTAGGCACTAAATTAAAATTTACTTTCACTATAAAGGCATCTAAACAAGAGCTGTCAATGCCTCAGTTAGTAAAGGCATTGCTTAGTGCGGTTGTGAGCTGTCTGAAGCAGGAAGGTTTCACTTTTGATTCCTGGTCTTGTGTTGATTTAGTTGGTACAGTAGTAGGGTTGTTACAATTGACCTCAATGCCACTTCAATAAAGGGGATAAAGTATGAACAGGGTTCCCACTCCTGATCACTACCCAGTAACCCCTGCTGGAGGTTTACGTGTGTGGATGTTAGGCAAGGACAGAATTTGACTCTGCTTTGAGTAGCTCCCCAGTGTTGAATAGCCTACTGTCACTCATTACCTAGGCTCGTATGTGAAGAATGACCAACTGGACAAGGTACTGGAGGGTAGTCAGAATCTGTGGAACTGTACCCAGTGGAAGGAGTCAATGTTTTCAGGGGAGGAGTGGAGGGGGTATATTGCAGGAGGGTTGGGGTGTAGAGAAAATCTTCTGAACAGCCATTGGGATTTTGGAAATGTCATTGTATTAAAGTTTCACTGTATGAACAATTCTAATTGCAGAGAGCTATGAACAGTGGTTATCCCAATAGCTGAGTGTGTTAATGCAGTGAGCAGCTGAGCCATACAGACCAGGAAGGTTCCAATTTTGATCCCTGTATTAGTTAAGGCAATGACGATGCATCACAAGTGGCCTTTGTACCTCCTCCCTCCAACATGGTTGACTAGGCTTTTGACAATTCTAGTCAAGTTTGACGCATGAAGAATGTCAACTGAGCCCATATCACAGCAAGGAGATAATGGGCTGGATTTTCAGCTCTTAGCATTTTGCCCGTTTGCGGGTGCAATTTGCGACGGAGTGAAAAGTTCAGCGCCAGATTAACGTTAGTGCCAGAACGAGGAACTTTTGCCAAATGAAAGTTCATGAGCAGCGTTCGTTAACTCTAGCGTTGCACCACAGACTTTGTGCGCCGGAGCCGAAAGTTCCGGCGCTGAAAAAAATCGGTCTCTCTGTTCAAGCACAAATTTTTTTTTTTTTCTTCCCGCGCTTCTGGTCTGGTCTCCTGTCTCAAACACTAATGCAGGATGCAGCCACGCGCATGCGCAGTACAACCGGGGCTGAATCAGCCATTTCACATTTAGATTCCAGACAGCGTGCCAGGAGATTCAGTCATGAGGCTAATGAAACTCGAGTGGGGGCTATGAAAAAAAGATGGCAGGAGTTGCATCTTCAGGTTGGTTCTAGACCACTACCATTGATATTTAAAAGAATTTGAAGGGAGATAGCAGAAGAAGTCTCTGCCTCAGATACTGTGATCAGGACTGGCACACAGTGACGAAAGAAGTTTAATGATTTGGGTCATCAGAGTGAGTATAATTTTAATTCATGCACTCCTTCATTACTTCAATTATAAATCTGTCACACTATTTGTTCTCATGTTGTTGGTGCCTCTCAGCACTCTGTGGGTTGCCTCCTAAAATGCATGACACAAAGGTAGGCTTAGTTTGGCACACTATTTGCCATGAATGATCTTTACACATTATTAAGATTGTTTTCTGAGATCTCATGAGATGGCTCCCCACTTTGATGTCCTCCTGATGAACCACGTGCAACTTCCAAAGCCATTAAATAGAGGACTCTATTACATTCAGACAGTATGGTATAAGTGCTTTGGTGGCTATCTGTACCACAAGAGCCGATGAACCCTTTTGTAACTGCTACGTCCTTACTACACAGTATAAATGCACACAAGGCCCATGCTTGAGAGAAGGTCAGTCTGTGACTTGTCCTTTATTCCTTAGCGCTCAAGTGATGAAGGTGGGTGGAGCTTCCCCTTTTATACCTGAAAGTCCAGGTTAGGAGTGTCTCCCACCTAGTGGTCAGTGTTCTCACGGTGTACAACTTAGGTCAGTTTATACATGGGTTACAATGCTGGTTGAATACATGACATCACCTCCCCCACCAAAGTCTTATTGGGATCACAGGTTGAGTCTCTCTGGTGGTTTACGCTCCCTTGTAGAGCGCCTGAGTTGGGGCTCCGGTTGTTGGGCGCTGGCCTGAGTGTCTGCTGTTTGCAGTGCCTCAGGCCTGTCCGGACTGCCCACAGTGACTGGGCTCTCCTCCCTTTGGTTCCGGTGTTCGGTCACCTGTGGTGGAGTGAACTCTATATCGTTCTCGTCCTCTGCTTCTTCTATGGGGTTGCTGAACCTCCTTTTTGTTTGATCCACATGTTTGCGGCAGATTTGTCCATTGGTAAGTTTAACTACCAGAATCCTATTTCCCTCTTTGGCAACCACAGTGCCTGCGAGCCATTTGGGCCCTGCAGCGTAGTTGAGGACAAAAACAGGATCATTTACATCAATACATCGCGCCGTCTCATTCCTGTCATGGTAGTGATATTGTGACTGGCGCCTGCTCTCGACAATTTCTTTCATGGTGGGGTGTATAAGGTTTTGAGCATCCTTTTCATTAGTAGCTCTGCGGGTGGAACCCCTGTGAGTGAGTGTGGTCGGGATCTATAGGCCAACAGGAGGCGTGATAAGCGGGTTTGTAGGGAACTCCCTTGGAATCTGAGCATTCCCTGTTTGCTTATCTGCACTGCTCGTTCTGCCTGGCCGTTTGAGGCCGGCTTGAACGGTGCCGTTCTAACATGGTTAATTCCATTGCCTGCCATGAAGTCCTGGAATTCAGTGCTTGTGAAGCACGGACCATTGTCGCTGACCAAGATGTCCAGTAGACCGTGGGCGGCGAACATTGCCCGTAGACTTTCTACCATGGCAGAGGATGTGCTTGAATTTAAAATGGCACACTCGATCCATTTGGAGTAGGCGTCTACTACAACCAAAAACATTTTCCCCATGAAAGGACCTGCATAGTCCACATGGATGCGTGACCAAGGCTTGGCGGGCCATGGCCAGGGGCTAAAGGGGGCTTCCCTGGGCGCATGGCCCAGCTGGGCACACGTGTTGCACCTGCGAACACAAAGTTCCAGATCTGCGTCTATCCCTGGCCACCAAACGTGTGACCTGGCAATTGCCTTCATCGTGATGAACACCTCTCTGCCCATCTGGCGCATGACTACGTGGTTTCCCCACAGTAGGCAATCGGCCTGAATCGAGAGTTCATCCTTGCGCCTGTGAAATGGTTTAAATTTCTCAGGGCATGCCCTGTACGTGGCTGCCCAGTCCCCATTCAGGACACATTTCTTGACTAGAGACAATAGCGGGTCTCTATTTGTCCAGACTTTAATCTGACGGGCTGTCACGGGTGAGCCTTCGCTTCCGAAAGCTTCAACAGCCATGACCATCTCAGCACCATGCTCGGTAGCCCCCTCAGGGGTGGCTAGTGGGAGCCTGCTGAGTGCATCGGTGCAGTTTTCGGTGCCCGGTCTGTGTCGAATTGTGTAGTCATAGGCAGCTAACATGAGTGCCCACCTCTATATGCGGGCCGATGCGTTTGCATTTATGGCTTTGTTGTCGGCCAAAAGGGACGTTAGGGGTTTGTGATCTGTCTCCAGCTCAAATTTCCTGCCAAACAGGTATTGGTGCATTTTCTTTACTGCATATACACATGCAAGCGCCTCCTTTTCTACCATCCCGTAGCCCCTTTCTGCCTGGGACAGACTCCTGGAGGCATAAGCTACCGACTGTAACTGACCCTTGGCATTGACATGCTGCAACACACACCCGACACCATAGGACGATGCATCGCACGTTAACACAAGTTTCTTACATGGGTCATATAGCGTTAACAGATTGTTGGAACATAACAAATTGCATGCTCTATTAAAAGCCCTTTCCTGGCTTTCCCCCCAGACCCATTTGCGACCTTTGCGTAGGAGCACGTGTAGCGGCTCTAGCAGCGTGCTCAATTTGGGAAGAAAGTTACCAAAATAGTTCAGGAGCCCCAGGAACGAATGCAGCTCCGTCGTGTTACGGGGTCTGGGTGCTCTCTGGATCGCTTCCGTCTTGGATGCAGTAGGGTTGATCCCGTCTGCTGCTACCCTCATCCCCAGGAATTCTACCTCTGGAGCTAGGAAGACGCACGTCGCCTTTTTCAGTCGCAGACCTACCCGGTCCAGTCTGCGTAGCACCTCCTCCAGGTTGTGGAGGTGTTCTTCAGTATCGTAACCCGTAATGAGGATGTCGTCCTGAAAAACCACCGTCCCTGGAATCGACTTGAGGAGGCTTTCCATATTTCGTTGGAAGATCGCAGCGGCCGAGCGAATCCCGAACGGACATCTGTTGTACTCAAACAACCCCTTGTGTGTCGTGATGGTGGTCAGCTTCTTCGACTCACTCGCCAGCTCCTGGGTCATGTAAGCTGAGGTCAGGTCCAATTTTGAAAAAAGTTTGCCACCGGATAGCGTCGCAAAGAGGTCCTCCGCTCTCGGTAGCGGGTACTGGTCTTGGAGTGACACCCGATTGATGGTGGCCTTGTAATTGCCACATATCCTGACCGACCCATCCGCCTTGAGCACCGGCACAATCGGGCTCACCCAGTCACTGAATTCGACTGGCGAGATGATGCCTTTCCTCAACAGGCGGTCCAATTCGCCTTCTATCTTTTCCCGCATCACGTACGGCACCGCTCTGGCCTTGTGGTATACTGGTCTGGCGTCCGGGTTTATGTGAATCACTACCTTGGCCCCCATGAAAGTGCCAATGCCGGGTTGAAATAATGAGTCAAATTTGTCCAGGACCTGTGAGCATGATACTCGCACCACAGAGGAAATTGCATTGACATCGCCCCATTTCCAGTTCATGACAGCAAGCCAACTGCTCCCCAGTAGTGCGGGACCGTCCCCTGGGACAATCCAGAGTGGCAACCTGTTCTCCGAATCTTTGTGGGTCACGACTACCGTGGCGCTGCCAAGCACCGGAATGATCTGCTTTGTGTAAGTCCGTAGCTGTGCGTCAATCGGCGATAATTTTGGCCTCCTGGTCTTGGATGCCCACAACTTTTCGAACTGTTTGATACCCATCAGGGACTGGCTGGCACACGTGTCTAACTCCATTGATACTGGGATGCCATTGAGGAGCACTTTCATCATTATCGGTGGCGTCCTGGTGTATGAACTGTATACGTGCTCCATATGAACTCGCTGAACTTCAGCTTCCAGCGATTTCCCCCAGTGTCCATTTCTGCAATTTCTGCAGGTATTTTGCTCATCTCTGCAAACTCTGGCTGAATGTATGCCTCCACGCCTCCAGCATGAGTTGCGGTTTGAAACAAAAGGTCCCTTGCCAGTCGATCGTCCCTGACTGCCCCTGTTATTGTCCTTGAGTGCACCATTAACATTAACAGGTGTTGATGGCCCCATTACTGGCCGCATTGTCCCTTGCAATGGCATGAATCGCTGTTCAGCTTGCCATTGTCTCTGTCGAACTCCTCCTCTGGGTTCGACTACATGTTGGGGCATGCCTGACTGCCCTTGTCTGCCTGGAGAACTGTGTGCTGCTTTAACAATGTTGAATCTCTGTCCCAACCATTCCTTAACACAGTACCTCTCGTCTGTTCTGCTAGTGGCCATGCTCGCGTGGTTTAAATCCCAGTTTCTTGTCGCCATTGATACGTCCTTACTACACAGTATAAATGCACACGAGGCCCATGCTTGAGAGAAGGTCAGTCTGTGACCTGTCCTTTATTCCTTAGCACTCAAGTGATGAAGGTGGGTGGAGCTTCCCCTTTTATACCTGAAGGTCCAGGTTAGGAGTGTCTCCCACCTAGTGCTCAGTGTTCTCACGGTGTACAACTTAGGTCAGTTTATACATGGGTTACAATGCTGGTTGAATACATGACAGTAACCATTCCCATTTTCACCTTTGCAGGCAAAGATGTCTCATAATCGCCGCGAGCAGAGACGGACTGGTGGAGGTCCACCTCAGACCCTGCCACTCACCAACAGCGAGGAGAGAGTGGCAGGTTTCATCGGCGTCACAGGTCGGGCAGCTGCCACTGGGGGCATTGACCCCGCACGGATACTGAAGCTAAGTCTTGCACACTTGCAGGCCTGGGTTGGGGCAATGTCCTGCAGTGCCTCTGGACTAGGGTTGGGGTAATGTCATGCAGTGCCTCTGGACTCGATATAATGGAGTAGTAGCAGTCCTTCAAATGAGTCTGTGCTGTGCGACCTTCCTCATGACAACCTGCTCTCTCGCCTGCTGCTAACCACTTGTCTGTTGCTTTTTACTTCCTCAGTCATTGAACTACAGTAGACAGACGATGCTTGTGCCTGTGCATACTCGGAGGCCGAACTCCAAGCCATCGTCAACACCTTCACCAAGGCATACGTGAGCATGGGCCTTACGGTAAACATCCATTCACTTCTGAGTATCGGTAAGGACGATGGTGCCTCTGGGGAATGCAGCCAGAGCCAATTCCAAGGCACCACGGGTGGCTCAGCTGCACAGGGCGGAGGGACAAAGAACAAAAGAGCCCCAATGATTGGGGATTCTATAGTTACGGGAATGACAGGCGTTTCTGCGCCGGTGACGTGACTGCCGAATGGTTTTGTGTCTCCCTGGTGCCAGGGTCAAGGATGTCACAGAGCGGACGCAGGGCATCCTGGGGGATGGGGGGTGGGGGGAGGGTAAACAGCTAGAGATCATGGTCCATATCGGGACCAACGACATAGGTAAAATGAGGGATGAGGTCCTACAGGAAGAATTCAAGGAGCGAGGAAGAAAATTAAAGGGTAGGACCTCAAAGATAGTAATCTCCGGGTTACTACCAGTGCCACGTGCTAATGAGGATAAGAATAGAAGGATAGAGTGAATGAACACGTGGCTGGAAAGTTGGTGTAGGAGGGAGGGCTTTAAATTCTTGAGGCATTGCGACCACTTCTGGGGGAGATGGGACCTGTACAAACCGGACGGGTTGCATCTCACCAGCGTTGGGACCAATATCCTCATGGGGCGTTTTGCTAGTGCTGTTGGGGAGAGTTTAAATTAGCTTGGCAGGGGGATGGGAACCCGAGAACGAATTTAAAAGGGAAGGAAGTAAAGCAGAAATTGGATAGCAAGAATCTAGAAAGCGAATCTGTAAGACAGAGAAAACAAAGCTTAGTATGTAGTAAGCAAGGAGGTCTTCCTGTGCTGAATGGTATATACTTTAATGCAAGGAGTATAGCGAATAAGGAGGATGTGCTAAGAGCACAGGTAGACACTAGGGAGTATGACATTATAGCCATTACAGAAACATGGCTGAAAGAGGGGCAGATTTGGCAGATCAATATTCCTGGCTACAGGATTTTTAGATAAGATAGAGGGGGGTGGGTAAAAAGCAGGGGGTGGGGGTGTTGTGGTACTGATTAAAGAAACTATTACAGTGGTGAGGAGGGATGATATGTTAGAGGGATCATCAGAATGAGTGCAATTTTATTTCATGCACTCCTTCATTACTTCAATTCTAAATCTGTCACACTATTTGTTCTCATATTGTTGGTGCCTCTCAGCACTCTGTGGGTTGCCTCCTAAAATGCATGACACAAAGGTAGGCTTAGTTTGGCACACTATTTGCCATGAATGATCTTTACACATTATTAAGATTGTTTTCTGAGATCTCATTAGATGGCTCCCCACTTCGATGTCCTCCTGATGAACCATGTGCAACTTCCAAAGCCATTAAATAGAGGACTCTATTATATTCAGACAGTATGGTATGTGCTTTGGTGGCTATCTGTGCCATAAGAACAGATGAACCCTATTGTAACCATTCCCATTTTCACCTTTGCAGGCAAAGATGTCTCATAATCGCCGCGAGCAGAGACGGACTGGTGGAGGTCCACCTCAGACCCTGCCACTCAGCAACAGCGAGGAGAGAGTGGCAGGTTTCATCGGCGTCACAGGTCAGGCAGCTGCCACTGGGGGCATTGACCCCGCTCGGATACTGAAGGTAAGTCCTGCACACTCGCAGGCCTAGGTTGGGGCAATGTCCTGCAGTGCCTCTGGACTCGATATAATGGAGTAGTAGCAGTCCTTCAAATGAGTCTGTGCTGTGCGACCTTCCTCATGACAACCTGCTCTCTTGCCTGCTGCTAACCACTCGTCTGTTGCTTTCTACTTTCTCTGTCATTGAACTACAGTAGACAGACGATGCTTGTGTCTGTGCACACTCAGAGGCCGAACTCCAAGCCATCGTCAACACCTTCACCGAGGCATACGTGAGCATGGGCCTTATGGTAAACATCCATTCACTTCTGAGTATCGGTAAGGACGATGGTGCCTCTGGGGAATGCAGCCAGAGCCAATTCCAAGGCACCACGGGTGGCTCAGCTGCACAGGGTGGAGGGACAAAGAACAAAAGAGCCCCAATGATTGGGGATTCTATAGTTACGGGAATGACGGGTGTTTCTGCAACTGTAGATGTGACTCCCGAATGGTTTTGTATCTTCCTGGTGCCAGGGTCAAGGATGTCACAGAGCAGATGCAGGGCATCCTGGGGGACGGGGGGGAGGGTAAACAGCTAGAGGTCATGGTCCATATCGGGACCAACGACATAGGTAAAATGAGGGATGAGGTCCTACAGGAAGAATTCAGGGAGCTAGGAAGAAAATTAAAGGGTAGGACCTCAAAGATAGTAATCTCCGGGTTACTACCAATGCCATGTGCTAATGAGGATAAGAATAGAAGGATAGAGTGAATGAACACGTGGCTGGAAAGTTGGTTTAGGAGGGAGGGCTTTAAATCCTTGAGGCATTGCGACCACTTCTGGGGGAGATGGGACCTGTACAAACCAGACGGGTTGCATCTCACCAGCGTTGGGACCAATATCCTCATGGGGCGTTTTGCTAGTGCTGTTGGGGAGAGTTTAAATTAGCTTGGCAGGGGGATGGGAACCCGAGAACGAATTTAAAAGGGAAGGAAGTAAAGCAGAAATTGGATAGCAAGAATCTAGAAAGCGAATCTGTAAGACAGAGAAAACAAAGCTTAGTATGTAGTAAGCAAGGAGGTCTTCCTGTGCTGAATGGTATATACTTTAATGCAAGGAGTATAGCGAATAAGGAGGATGTGCTAAGAGCACAGGTAGACACTAGGGAGTATGACATTATAGCCATTACAGAAACATGGCTGAAAGAGGGGCAGATTTGGCAGATCAATATTCCTGGCTACAGGATTTTTAGACAAGATAGAGGGGGTTGGGGGTGGGGGTGGGGGGTTAAAAAGGGGGGTGGTGAGTTGCGGTACTGATTAAGAAACTATTACAGTGGTGAGGAGGGATGATATGTTGGAGGGATCATCAAATTAGGCCATATGGGTCGAATTGAAAAAGAAAAAAGGGGTGATCACACTGCTGGTCATGTATTATGGACCCCCAAACAGTGGGAGACAGATAGAGGAGCAAATACATAGGCAAATTGCTGTGAAGTCCAAAAACAATAAGGTAGTAATAGTAGTGGATTTTAACTATCCAAATATTGATTGAGACAAATTTAGTGTAAAGGATATAAAGGGTGCGGAATTCTTGAAATGCATTCAAGAGAACTTTATTTAGTCAGTGTGTAGCAAGCCCAACACAAGAGGTGGTGGTCTTGGATTTAGTTTTGAGAAATAAAGCTGGGCAGATTGAAGGGTTATTAGTGGGAGAGCACTTGGGTGCCAGTGACCATAATTCAGTCAGATTCAAGTTGGCTATGGATAAGGACAAGAATAGGCCTGGAATAAAAATTCCAAATTGGGGAAAAGCTAATTTTACTAAGTTAAGGAGTGATTTGTCCATAGTGGACTGGAAACAGTGGGAGGCATTCAAGGAGGAGATCTGGAAGGCTGAGGCCAAACATGTGCTCTTAAAGAAAAAAGCTGGGAAAAATAATTCTAGAGCCCCCTGGATGTCTAGGGATTTACAGCAAAGGATTTTTAAAAAAAGGGATGCTTATGTCATGTACCAACGGCTAAATACTATATAGAGTCTTTAGAGGAATATAGAAAGTTAAGAGGCAAAATTAAAAAGGATATTAAGAATGCTAAGAGAGAGCTTGAGAAATTATTGGCCAGTAAAATTAAGAAAAACCCTAAGATCTTCTATAAATATATTAAGAATAAGAGGTTAACTAAAGAATGGGTAGGGCCTATTAGAGTTCATGTGGGTAATCTTTGTATGGCGGCGGAAGATGTTGGTAAGGTTCTTAATGAATACGTTGCATCTGTTTTCACAAAAGAAAAGGACAATGCAGATACTGCTATCGAGGAGGAGTGTGATATTCTGGATGAAATAAATATAGTGAGAGAAGAAGTATTAATGGGTTTAGCAGCTTTGAAAGTAGATAAGTCCCCAGGCCCGAATGAAATGCATCCCAGGCTGTTGAGCGAAGTAAAAGAGGAAATAGCAGAGGACTTGACCATCATTTTCCAGTCCTCCTTGTGGAATGGTGCCGGAGGATTGGAGGACTGCTAATGTAGTACCCTTGTTTATAAAGGGAGAAAAGGATGGGCTGAGTAATTAAGGCCTGTCAGCCTAACCTTAGTGGAAAATTATTGGAAAAAATCCTGAAAGACAGGATAAATCTGCATTTGGAAAGGCAAGGATTAATTAGGGACAGTCAGCAAGGATTTGTTAAGGGAAGATCGTGTTTGACTAACCTGATTGAATTTTTTGAGGAGGTAACTAAGAGGATCGATGAGAGTAGTGTGTATAATGTAGTATATATGGACTTGAGCAAGGCTTTTGATAAGGTCCCACATGGTAGACTGGTCATGAAGGTTAAAGCACATGCGATATAGGGCAAAATGGCAAGTTGGATCCAAAATTGGCTTGGAGGTAGGAAGCAATGGGTAATGATTGATGGATGTTTTTGTGACTCGAAGGATGTTTCCAGTGGAGTTCCACAAGGCTCAGTACTGGGTCCCTTGCTTTTTGAGGTATATAGCAATGATTTAGATTTGAATATAGGGATTATGATTAAGAAGTTTGCAGACAACACTAAAATTGGCTGTGTGGTTGATAATGAAGAGGAAAGTCATGGGCTGCAATAGGATATCAATCTACTGGTCAGGTGGGCAGAGCAGTGGCAAATGGAATTTAATTCAGAGAAGTTGAGGTGGTGCACTTTGGGAGGGCTAATAAGGAAAGGGTATACACATTAAGCGCTAGGCCACTTAATAGTGTAGATGAACAAAGGGACCATGGAGTGCTTGTCCACAGATCCCTGAAAGTAGCAGGCCAGGTGGATAAGGTGGTTAAGAAGGCATCCGGAATGCTTGCCTTTATTGGCCGAGGCATAGAATATATGAACAGGGAGGTTATGCTTAAATTGTATAATACTTTGGTTAGGCCACAGCTGGAGTACTGCGTGCAGTTCTGGTCGCCTTATTATAGGAAGGACGTGATTACATGAGAGAGTGTGCAGAGGAGATTTACTCGGATGCTGCCTGGAATGGAGAATCTTAGTTATGAGGACAGATTGGATAGGCTGGGTTTGTTCTCATTGCAACAGAGGAGGTTGAGAGGAGACTTCATTGAGGTGTACAAAATATTGAGGGGCCTGAACATAGTGAATAGTAAGGGCCTATTTCCATTGGTGGATGGGTCTATTACGAAGGGGCGTAGTTTTAAGATGGTTGGTGGAAGGTTTAGAGAGGATTTGAGGGGGGTCTTCTCCACGCAGAGGGTTGTGGGGATCTGGAACTCGCTGCCTGGAAGAGTGGTGGATGCAGAAACCCTTACCACTTTTAAGAGATGGTTGGATGGGCACTTAAAGTGTAGTAACCTGCAGAGTTACAGACCTAGAGCTGGTAATTGGGATTAGACTGGATGACCCTTTGTTGGACGCCGCAGATACAATGGTAAGTACTGCAGGGAATAGAATATGGCCAGGGTGATCTCCTGGACTAGTTTCAATCACCTGATGGGTCGGACGTGAATTTTCCCAGATTTTTTTCTCCCTAAATTGGCCTGGGTTTTTATTTGGTTTTTTGCCTCTCCCAGGCGATCACATGGCTCTGGTTGGGGTGGAGTGTAGAATGTTTCAGTATAAGGGGTGTCGCAGTTGTGTGAGGCAGACTGGTTAGGCTGGGTGCTCTTTGCCTTTCCGTCATTGTTCATGGCTTTATATGTAACCTTTAGGGATGCTGACTGGGGGCCGTGCGGCTCTTGGTCAGCCGGCGCGGACACGATGGGCCGAAATGGCCTACTCTGCGCTGTAAATTTCTATGTTTTTATGTTTCTATAAGACAAAGGTCCTCTACCAACCTGACCCCGCCACACAGCACTGCCCCCTGATTATCAAAATCCATGACGAAACCTTGGACAACGTGGACCATTTTCCATACCTCGGGCGCCTACTGTTAACAAGAGCAGAAATTGATGACGCGGTCCAACACCGCCTTCAGTGTGCCAGCGCAGTCTTCGATCGCCTGAGGAAGAGAGTGTTTGAAGACCAGGACATCAAATCCAGCACCAAACTTATGATCGACAGGGCAGTGGTGATACCTGCCCTCCTATATGTCTCAGAGACATGAACTATATACAGCAGACACTTCAAAATGCTGGAGGAGTACCACCAGCGCTGCCTCAGCAAGATCCTGCAAATCCATTGGCAGGATAGACGCACCAACATCAATGTTCTCGCTCAGGCCAACATCCCCAGCATCGAAGCTGACAGACAGGCAGACATGGAACTGGACTGGTGGGAATGTCCAGGGAGAACATCCAGATAAGTCTTTAGCTCCTTGATGTCTTGGGTAGGATTCCCGTGAGTATTGACAGTCTGAAAGTGACCGTTATGGAGGTAGGGTCGCAGATTGTCAGTGCGAGCCGTGATACCAATGAGGCCATCAATGCCTACACGAGGCTGATGGCCTCCAGCAGTGACACTGGAGTCCCGGAGAGAGTGGCGCGAGCCCTAGCAGAATGTGGCACATCACAGGCACAAGCTCTGCTTCAGCTTGGGCAGGTGATGCAGTCCCTGCCTGCCTCCATACTCTCTGCGTTCCCCTCTGTCACACAGGGAAGTGATGGTCTGAAGCAGGCCAGCAAGGTACTCCGGTTGCTAGGGACCAGCCCCGTCGGTAACTGAGTAGCTCCATGAGTATGGGAGATGGTGTCATTCCTCCGGATGACAGCATTCCGTCTCCCCCAACTCAGTCGCCAACCAAGCATCAGCGACGGTTGTCACCCAAACCACCTGTGACTGGCGATGCCGATGAAAAGGCTAGGCAGTCAGAAGCCGGGTCTTCCACGCCACGAGCTGGTCCAATGTATCCCCAGATGCCATCTCTCCCCCCAACACAGCAGCGCTCTGGCAGCCTTGCTGCACGCCATCTTGGTGCCACTTTGGGTAGGAGCAGCAGTCAAGGGAGGGTGATAAGGGGAAGGGGGGCAAAAGACATGGGAAAAAATAGTGGGGCAGGAATTGATGTTGCTGCATTATGTTGTTGATGCTGGATGCATTGTATGTTTTATGTTACAGTATTATTAAGTTACAGATTATGTTACAATATCACACTGGATCATGTTTTGATAATGTTGTTGAATTATCACACTGCTGGATGCAGCTCATTTTATTTTATTTAAGGCTCACAATGAAGGTTACAAAGTTTACTATGTTGCAATGTTCAATCAATTTTTTCTTTACCGTAAACATTTCTGTGTAGTGTCTCATTTGCCGAATAAGAGGGGGAATAGTCAACATGGTGGGATAGAGTGACCAGGCAATGCTCAAACGTGCCGTTCACTCTTCAAGCAAAGCGCTCAATTATGAGCTGCCAACGTAAAGCTTTTGTAGCGGCGAAATCATCCTCAATACCTCCCCTGTGGTTGTGGTGGTGGTAGTGGTGGCATGGGGTCCACACCAGGCTCCTCTTCCTCGTCTTCCTCCTCCTCCCTCTCTCCTGAGATGGTCCTGCAATCCCCATTGGTAATTCCTGTTCCCGCATGATGGCTATGTTGTGTAACATGCAGCACAGCACAACGAACTCAGACCTGCTGAGGGGAGTATTGCAGGCAGCCTCCAGAATGGTCCAGGCATCGGAAACGCTGCTTGTGCACTCCAATTGTCGGGTCGACGATGTTGCGTGTGGCTGCATGGCTCTCATTATACCGATGCTCGGCTTGTGTCTGAGGGTTCCGGAGGGGGGTCATGAGCCAGGTGGTGAGACGATATCCTTTGACCCCGATTATCCAGATCTGGCCTTGTGGTTGACGCTGGAACATGCATGAGATACTGCTCTCACGTAAGATGAAAGCATCATGGATGCTCGCTGGATATTGGGCATTGACTGCCATGATGCACTGAGTATGGTCGCAGACAATCTGTACGATCATGGAGTGGAATCCCTTTTGGTTTCGGAAAATCACTGCATTCTGTAAAGTTGCTCGCAGCATGATGTGCCTACAGTCAATGGAACCCTGAACCTTGGGAAAGCCAGAAAATCGTCCAAAACCTATAGCCATCTCAGTTTGGGTCTCCCTGGTCATTGGAAAGTTTATGATGTCCATTCTGCATGTGTACAGTGCAGTAGTCACCTGGTGAATGCAGCAATGTGTAGCGTGCTGCAAGATGGAGCACATGTCCCCCGCTGATGCCTGAAAGCAGCTGGGGGCATAGATGGCAAGTGCCCCAGTCACCTTCACCTTGACGGGCAGTGCAGTCCTGTTGCCGCTGGTAGGCTGTAGGTCTGTCTGTAGGAGCTGGCATATTTCTGTGACCACCTCTTTTTGCAAGCGCAGCCTTCTAACGTACTGTGCCTCAGAGAGCTGGAGGTATGAGCGATGTTCCCTGTAAACTCGAGGGGGGGGGTAAGTCCTCCTCCCCATACTACTGCAACCTATTTGATTACCTTGCAAATGATCAACAATAAGCCTTCTTCCAGCTTGAAGATGTATGAATATAGCAGCCAGGATTACTGGCAGCCAACCTAGCATGGCCCCCATCTTTTAAAATGTCTTTAATTGTTCTTTATAAAACAAACTAGAAACTCACATTAACTTCACAAACCAAAGCCTGTAGTAACGCAGCATTCTTTTCCCAATCCTTTTAATCACTCACAACTGCAACTTTCTCCTCCGTTCCAACATGGCGCCATTAGTGCCTGGTGCACCCTGGGTCCATCTGGTTTTTCTGGGTGGGTTCTCAGGTGGACACTAAATTGGGCAAAATGCTCAAAAGTTCTGCCCGGGGCACTAGCACAGTGATGCACGATGATTTACGTCATCCCAACGGTCAAAACAGCAGCGGGGTAGTAACTTTTAGCGCTGCCGCCAAACCATTGGCGAAAATTCCGTCCTGGCGCAAAATCTTCTGTGCCTCATTTCATGCCCCCAAAAAATCATTTTTGAGCCCTGCTAAGGCGCTAAATGGGGCTCAAATCAGCCGAAAATCCAGCCCAATACCTTCAGGAGAGGAGAGGAGAGGGTAATAAATTGGCATGGGAAAAAACCTAAAAAAAAGAAATGGATATGTTAACATGAGCAGGAGTGAATATACGATTTAAAGGTCATCTCATCGGTAAACATGTTATTGGACTCAGACTAACGCAAATCAGTGAATCACTAAAGTAATGAAATATTGGAATTGGAAGATGTATTGGCAAGATCATCTATTTTCCACACTATTTGTTCACTCAAATTTTCATCGGTTATCGTCCCTCTTCATTGATTTATGTATTTTTTCTATCTCCAAACCTGCTACATTTGTGAATCACATTTATTGAAATGTTACTGCATTTGGAATATGAAATGCTGGAAAGATCCAAAATTATAACGAATGTGGACCTACTGCTTATGTCCTCAGTGAGTAAGAAACATACATCCATCTTTATTAAATTTAGTGTGTATAACCTGTGCATTCTAAAGTGCTGAATTCATAACTAAGCCCAATGTTTTAAATCTGACGTAACTGATAAGAACATAAGAAATAGGAGCAGGAGTAGACCATTTTTACAGATAGTAAAAGCTTTTACCGATATATAAAACGGAAAAGAGTAACTAAAATAAATGTTGGTCTCTTAGAAGATGAGAAGGGGGATTTAATAATGGGAAATGTGGAAATGGCTGAGATCTTAAACAATTATTTTACTTCGGTCTTCACAGTGGAAGACACAAAAACCATGCCAAAAATTGCTGGTCACGGGAATGTGGGAAGGGAGGACCTTGAGACAATCATATCACTAGGGAGGTAGTGCTGGACAGGCTAATGGATCTCAAGGTAGACAAGTCCCCTGGTCCTGATGAAATGCATCCCAGGGTATTAAAGGAGATGGCGGAAGTTATAGCAGATGCATTTGTTATAATTTACCAAAATTCTCTGGACTCTGGGGAGGTACCATCGGATTGGAAAGCAGCTAATGTAACGCCTCTGTTTAAAAAAGGGGGCAGACAAAAGGCAGGTAACTATAGGCCGGTTAGTTTAACATCTGTAGTGGGGAAAATGCTTGAAGCTATCATTACGGAAGAAATAGCAGGACATCTAGATAGAAATAGTGCAATCAAGCAGACGCAACATGGATTCATGAAGGGGAAATCATGTTTAACTAATTTACTGGAATTCTTTGAGGATATAACGAGCATGGTGGATAGAGATGTACCGATGGATGTGGTGTATTTAGATTTCCAAAAGGCATTAGATAAGGTGCCATACAAAAGGTTACTGCAGAAGATAAAGGTATGCGGAGTCAGAGGAAATGTATTAGCATGGATAGAGAATTGGCTGGCGTACAGAAAGCAGAGAGTCGGGATAAATGGGTCCTTTTCGGGTTAGGAATCGGTGGTTAGTGGTGTGCCATAGGGATCGGTGCTGGGACCACAACTGTTTACAATATACATAGATGACCTGGAAGAGGGGACAGAGTGTAGTGTAACAAAATTTGCAGATGTCACAAAGATTAGTGGGAAAGCGGGTTGTGTAGAGGACACAGAGAGGCTGCAAAGGGATTTAGATAGGTTAAGCGAATGGGCTAAGGTTTGGCAGATGGAATACAATGTCGGAAAATGTGAGGTCATCCACCTTGGAAAAAAGAACAGTAAAAGGGAATATTATTTGAATGGGGAGAAATTACAACATGCTACGGTGCTGAGGGACCTGGGGGTCCTTGTGCATGAAACTCTAATCCCAAAAAGTTAGTTTGCAGGTGCAGCAGGTAATCAGGAAGGCGAATGGAATGTTGGTCTTCATTGCGAGAGGGATGGAGTGCAAAAGCAGGGAGGTCCTGCTGCAACTGTACAGGGTATTGCTGAGGCTGCACCTGGACTACTGCATGCAGTTTTGGTCACCTTACTTAAGGAAGGATATACTAGCTTTGGAGGGGGTACAGAGACGATTCAATTGGGCTGATTCTGGAGATGAGGGGGTTACCTTATGATGATAGATTGAGTAGACTGGGTCTTTACTTGTTGGAGTTCAGAAGGATGAGGGGTGATCTTATAGAAACATTTAAAATACTGAAAGGGATAGGCAAGATCGAGGCAGAGAGGTTGTTTCCACTGGTCGGGGAGACTGGAACTCGGGGGCACAGCCTCAAAATACAGGGGAGCCAATTTAAAACCGAGTTGAGAAGGAATTTCTTCTCCCAGAGGGTTGTGAATCTGTGGAATTTTCTACCCAGGGAAGCAGTTGAGGCTAGCTCATTGAACCTGCTCTGCCATTCAATAAGATCATGGGTAATCTGATCTTGGCCTCAACTCCACTTCCTTGCCCGCTTCCCATAACGCTTGACTCCCTTATCGTTCACAAATCTGTCTATCTCCACCTTAAATATATTGAATGACCCAGCCTTCACAGCTCTCTGGGGTGGAGAATTCCAAAGATTCACGACCCTCTGAGAGAAGAAATTCCTCCTCATTTCCGTTTTAAATGGGCAACCCCTTGTTCTGAAACTATGCCCCCCTAATTCTAGATTTCCCCATGAGGGGAAACATCCTCTCTGCATCTACCCTGTTGTCATATATTCTTTACGACATCACAAACAGACACTTACAAGATGGCTCTATTGCACAGGAACTTGTCAGGTGACCCTGTCACCTGATGTAATTATTGTATTTACAGGAGCAGTTGCATTACCACAATAGTCCACTAGGTGAAGTAGTAGCCCACTAGGTGAAGCTCTATATTACACTTTTCCCTCCTTAATGAAGAAGTAATCATAACAAATAATCATCATACATAACTTGCATGGTTATACGTAACAAAAGATATGCCATGGGCTAGACTTTCCACTTCTATCGCTTTCCGGTGGTAGTGGATGTCCCACTTTTAAAAATCGCTGGAATATTGCCCATTTTAAAAACCACTAGTTTCAGCTTTTTATGGGGGCGGTGGGGCGGGGGCGGGGTGGCGATAGCGGTAGTGTTAGCAAGTGGTCAGTGGCGGTCTTTTCTGTCATGCAAGGTCAGCGTCCCTAATAATGGCCGTTCTGTGCATGTACAATTTTTTTTTCTGCACTTCACTTTTCCCGCGATTCAGGGGGTTAAGGGTCACCTGCACATGTGCAGAAGAGGAAGGGAGGAGGAGAGAGAGAGAGAAACAGGCAGAGAGCAAGTGGAGAGTGGTTGAGCTGAATATTCAAAAATGTAAACGTTATTACCAATTCATAATACATTTATAATACACAGCAGATATTGAAGAGGAAGTGATGAGCGACATGGGTGAGGCGGCTGAGGTGGGAGGGAGGAAGAGGGCCAAGTACTTTTCGGGTGAGGCCAATGCTGCCTTGGTCCACGAGATTGAAACGAGGTGAAACCAATTGACCTGGGGTGAGCGTGTGAACCCCCCCCCCCCCGCCCCCCCCCAGTGTTTACCAATGAATATGGGCAGAGATTGCCGAGGTGGTGTTGTCCATCGAGAGCTGAACCAATGTCATAAGCGCTGGAATAACCTTGTTGCGTCTGCGAGAGTAAGTACTTTAATAACTTTAATAACTTTAATAACTGTAATCATGCACTGACTCATTACTGAAAAATGTAAATCTGCCAGATTGTAATTAAGCTTGGTAAGCTGGGTAAGCTTGGTGTCACGCATTACTTCCTATTCACGATCTTATTACATTGTTTTTCTGAAAATTTAGATGTGTTCATCATGCACCAATTGCAATCTAACTGTATTAGCATATAACATTTAACATATAAAGTTAATGGGACCTTGATGAAAAGCATTGGCGAAGGCTAATTGTGGATGTCTATCTGTGTGTTCCATACTAGTACCTGGGCAATTAGCTTATACCATGCTCTTGTCATCTTTGCAGAAGAAGATATCTTCCAATCGCACTGAGTGTCGGCGTACAGGAGGAGGGCCGGCAGAGATGGTTGAATTGCCGGATCTCGAGGTGCGGGCACAGCCCTCACTGGGGTCGTAAATCACTCGGCCACCTGTGGTGATGCAGGTCCGGTTATGGCAGCAGGTAAGACATGTATAACCCCCGGGTAATTTAATGTAATTTAATGCTATTTGAGTATAATATATGAATTATGCAATGTAATGTAATTAATGCTGGAATCATGAAATCTTACTATAATGCCATGCTGTTTCTGTACATTCTGTTCATGTTAATTATATGTAATGTCTCTTGATATCTAATGCATTAGAGTTGCTCCTCTTAAATAGGTTTGCGCAGCGTACGCGTTCTCATGTCACTCTGACCCTCCTCTCCCCTCCCCTCCTCTTCCACTAACCTCTCATGTTATGTTTTCTAGATGCCCAGGAGCATTGGAGACTATTGGAACCCTGGAGAGTTGCCCGTACTGCTTCACGTGGTACTCACCACTGGAGGGGAGACCACAGAGGAGGAGAATCATCTGGATGAGCCTCAAGTCAGTTTCTCAACCCTACATCTGGAGGAGGGGGACTCAGGGACTCAAGGGTCAAATCTAACTGTGGCCACTTCTTCCTCAACCGAGGAAGTAGCGGAACCAAGCGGCTTGCAGCAGGGTACACCGAGTGGTCCAGCACTTACGCCGAAACCGTGAAGGTTGATTCGGTGAGGTAGGCATGCTCAAAGACAGACAGACGTCAACCTGAACATGGTTTCACAGTTGAGGGCGAGTGTCGACATGGGTCACAAGAGATTAGTGTGTTAAATTAAAGCACATGGGATTGGGGGTAATGTATTGACGTGAATAGAGAACTGGTTGGCAGATAGGAAGCAAAGAGTGGGAATAAACGGGTCCTTTTCAGAATGGCAGGCAGTGGGGTACCGCAAGGTTCAGTGCTAGGACCCCAGCTATTTACAATATACACTAATGATTTAGACGAAGGAATTGAATGTAATATCTCCAAATTTGCAGATAACACTAATCTGGGTGGCATTGTGAGCTGTGAGAAGGATGCTGAGAGGCTGCAGGGTGACTTGGACAGGTTAGGTGAGTGGGCAAATACATGGCAGACGCAGTATAATGTGGATAAGTGTGATGTTATCCATTTTGGTGGCAAAAACAGGAAGGCAGATTATTATCTGAATGGTGACAGATTAGAAAAAGGGGAGGTGTAACGAGACCTGGGTGTCATGGTGCATCAGTCATTGAAAGTAGGCATGCAGGTACAACAGGCAGTTAAGAGAGCAAATGGCATGTTGGCCTTCATAGCGAGAGGATTTGAGTATAGGAGTAGGGAAGTCTTGCTGCAGTTGTACAGGGCCTTGGTGAGACCACATCTTGAGTAGTGTGTGCAGTTTTGGTTTCCTAATCTGAGGAAGGACATTCTTGCTATTGAGGGAGTGCAGCGCAGGTTCACCAGACTGATTCCCGGGATGGCAGGTCTGACATATGAAGAAAGACTGGATCGACTAGGCTTATATTCACTGGAATTTAGAAGAATGAGAGGGAATCTCATAGAAGCATATCAAATTCTGACGGGTTTAGACAGGTTCGATGCAGGAAGAATGTTCCCAATGTTGGGGAAGTCCAGAACCAGGGGGTCACAGTCGAAGGATAAGGGGTAAGCCATTTAGGACCGAGATGAGAAACTTCTTCACCCAAAGAGTGTTGAACCTCTGGAATTCTCTACCACAGAAAGTTGTTGAGTCCAGTTCGTTGGATATATTCAAAAGGGAGTTAGATGTGGCCCTTACAGCCAAAGGGATCAAGGGGTATGGAGAGAAGGCAGGAATGGAGTACTGAATTTGCATGATCAACCATGATCATATTGAATGGTGGTGCAGGCTCGAAGGGCCGAATGGCCTACTCCTGCACCTATTTTCTATGTTTCTATGAGAGCTCCTCTAGGCGATAGGTGGGTTGACCGGCAACATTGCCATACTCTCAGCTCGTCATTCGGAGGACATGGCGCAGCTGATTGCGGTGATGTGGCGAACCGCCGATTCCGTCAATGCCATGTGGCAAACGATGGACTCAGTATACGGCAATACTGATTCTTCTCCAGGATCACAATAAATGACTCTGCTCCTGTCACCGCCCCCCACCCGCCCCTGCCCTGCCCCGCCACAGCATCAGCGCTTGAGGTGCCCTGCTTCAAGACGTTTTGGAGTAAATGCGGGTAGGATCAGGGGCAGGGGCAACGTGAGGGGGAAAGGGTGTGTAAACGTCAGGGGTGGTCGAGGCAGAGGGAACGGTGGCCGCAGGTAGAAATTTGGCCTGGTTGGGCGGCCGGGGGGAGGGGCGGGTGGGTGCGGGTGTGGGGGGTGTTGGTGGTGTGATCGTTATTTTAAATGATATTAAAAAATTGTTGATTGTTGGGAATGGTAATGGGTGTTAATGTTATTTTTAGTGCTATTCAAAAACTGTTGACTGTTAGGGGGGGGCGGCGGTTGGAGGGGATTATGGGTATTCTATTTTGTTTAAATGATTTCAATGTTTGTATCTGTTAATTGGTTGTTTAATTAAAATGATGTTGCTTTTTTCCATTTAACAATTATGTAATTTTAAATTTCTAAAAAAAGTTTTTTCAATTTTATTAAATTATATAAAGAATTTTATTACATTTACAATTCCTGTGCAGTGTCTTTAACAAACAGAAGGTTAACAATCAATACAAGGGTTGCAACCAATGGACAGGCAAGGATGAAATGTAACGTAACTGTCACCGTCCAAGCAAAGCGTTCATTTATGAGCTGCTGACGCAACAGTCTTGCAGTTGTGTAACTACCACGGGGCTTCTCCTGTGGTGTGGGGGTGGGGGGATTGGTGACATGGGTTCATCGCCAGGCTGATTGTACTCCTCGGGGTCCTCCTACTGCTCTTCCTCCTCCTCCTCCTCTTCTGCCTCCCCTCTCTCCTGAGGTGGACCGGCAGTCCCATCTGGCAATTCCTGTCCCCTCTTGATAGCTAATTTGTGCAACATGCAACATAGCACAATGAACTTGCTCAAGGTGGAATTGTAGGCTGCCTCCAGAGTGGTCCAGGCATCTGAAGTGCTGCTTCAGCACTCCAATTGTCTTTTCGACGATATTGCGTGTGGCTATATGATTTTGATTGTAGCGATGCTCGGCATCTGTCTGGGGCATATGGAGGGGGGTCAAGAACCAGGTGGCGAGGCCGTATCCTTTGTCATCCAGCATCCAACATTGATATTGTGGCTGACTCTTAAAAAGGTCGGAGACAGTGCTCTCACACAAGATGAGCGCATCATGAATGCTCCCTGGAAAATTGGCATTTACTGCCATGATTATTTACTTGTGGTCGACAACGAGCTGTAAGTTCAGGGAGTGGAGTCCCTTTCGGTTACGGTAAACCTCTGACTCCTCTCAGGGGGTCGCATGGCGATGTGCGTACAATCGATTGCGCCCTGGACCTTGGGGAAGTTTGCTATTCTCGAGAAACCCAAAGCCCTCTCATTCTGTGCCTCCCTGGTCATAGAGAAGTTTATAAAGTCCATCCTGCATGCATAAAGGTCTTCAGTCACCTGGCGAATGCAGCAATGTATGGCGTGCTGAGAGATGCAGCAAATGTCGCCAGCTGAGGCCTGAAAGGAGCCCGATGCATAGAAGGTAAATGCCGCAGTAACCTTAACCTCAACGGGCTGTGTAGTCCTGATGGTGCTGGTAGGCTGCAGATCTCCTTTAATGAGCTGGCATATCTCACTGTTGACCTCTTTTTAGAAGCACAGCCTTCTAACACACGTTCTATTGGACAGGTGCAGGTATGAATGCTGCTCCCTGTAAATGCATTGGGTGTAAGGTCTCCTCCTCCTCAGCAGTCTTCCCCCTCTTTTATTAGGCACATGAACCTTCTTCCATCAATGAACCTTCTTCCATCTTTATTCTGCAGCATGTAGGTAGTCATCAATATTGAGTGAGAAATTATAGGCCTTTCCTTTAAATGCCCTAATCTGTCTTCAAAATTCTTGAATTGTCCTTAAACAACCACAAATGTACTCTAAATTGACTACAATGTGCTCAGATAATGTTTAAGATTTTCAAACACCCTTAAAACCCACTCACAAATTAATTTAATGCTCCCATCAAGTTGAAGCAGCCTTTTCTTCAACGTCATCTGATTTAAAACATGGTATCCATACCACCAGGTTAACGTCAGATGAATGCAACTTTTTCTGCGCGTTTTTATGGGCGGGCGGTAATTTGGGCGGTATTTGGGTGAATTGCCGAATTTAGTGCTCGCCGATAATTTGGGTGGTTTTTGGGCATTAGTTTCCATTATAAACACTCTTTTGGGAGGTACACGAGCAATGATGTCAGATTTCAGAAAATAAAAATGGGCGGGCAGTTTCGCTCATCGCCGGCGGTAATTGACTGCTGAATCTGCCGCTGGCGGATTATGGGCAGTAAATGGGCGATAGTTTTCATTTAATCACTGTTTTGAGTGGTAAAGTGCTTCTCGGCAGTAAAATTGGTGGTAAAATGGACGGTAAGTGGGCGGAATGATGCAGAAAGTCTAGTCCCGACTTATTTTGCCACATTTACAAATCAATCTTAACAACTGGTATTCTGTTACAAAGAGGATGCCTTCGCTCTCGAACAGAACATTCCAAACATGGTGTCGAACTTAGACTAATTCTAGGCTGATCCTGAGGAGAGTTTTCTCCAAGGGCTAGGGTAACCCTTGATCTACATTTGAACTCTCTACAACTTAGATTCTGACTTTCTCTTGGACTTGTTTCTAGTACATCTGATGTAGGATTTGCCACTGGTACTCCACTTGCAACAAGACTATCTGACTCATCAGAAATAATCGAATCATTCCAACTTCCAACTCCTCCCACATCAGTTGGTAAAATATGAGCAATTTGAACAAACCTAACCTGTCCATGATCAAACATCTTGATCAAATATGTGCGAGGGCCACATATCTTCACTACACTTCCTGGTAACCACTTTACCCATTTATGGTGATGGTTCTTCACTCTCACCTTCTGAATTATTTGCACACTTCTCTCTTACTCTACCTCTATCATGAATCTCTTTCTGTCTTAATTGTTTCTCTTCTACTGATTGTGCCAAGTTTGGCTTTAACAATGAGAATCTGGTTCGTGGCTTTCATTTGAGAAACAATTCTGCTGGTGTTCTACCAGTAGTTGTATGAGAAGTATTACGATAAGCAATTAGAAAATTTGCCAATTTGTGGTCCAACAACAACTGCCGATTCTTTGGATTTGGATCCAAAATTTGTTTGATGGGAGCACATTTGCAAGTTGTAATGTACGCTCTGCTGCACCAGTTGAAGCAGCGTGGTACAGCGGAACCGTAGTATATTTCACACCATTTCTGCTTGTGAATTGTGCAAATTCTGCTGAACAAAATTGCGGCCCATTATCAGACACAATTTCTTCTGGGAAGCCCTATGAAGAAAATAATCTACTTGTTGTTATTTTCTGTATCGGAAACACCTCTACCCACTTTGAATGGCTATCAATCACAATGAACAATTGTTGTCCTTCTAGCTCAGCAAAATATATATGTAACCTTTGCCACATCCTGGGAATCCATTTCCATAGCTGTAATGGTACTGATGGTGGTTTCTTGCTTACCGATTTACATGTAGTACACTGACTGATGATGTACTCTATATATTTATCTAAACCTGGCCACCATAAGTAACTGTCTGCAGAATCCTTGGTCAAGCACATTCCCAGGTGCTGGTCATGAAGATCTCCTAACAAATTGGGCCTGAATTTATTTCTGGTACCTACTCTTGCACTCCACATAATACAAGCTTTATCCACTGTTAATTCATTCCTACAAATGAAGTATGGATGAATATCTTTCTCTGATATGTGGTTTGATCAACCGTTTGCTATGTAATCATACACCTTTGACAAAACTGGGTCACGTTTGGTTGCTCTACCAATCTCTTCAGTTATGATTGGCAATTCGTCAATGTTTGAAAAATAGAACACTTCTTCCCTTTTGGGTGTAACTCATGATAGGGCTGGCAAACTGACATAGCATCAGCATTACTGTGATCAGCTGATCATCTGTACTCAATGAGATACGAATATGCTGACAAAATCAAAGCCCATGTCTGCATTTGGGCTGCAGCTAACATTGGAGCTGAGGACTTTGGATGGAGGATTGCTGTCAGGGGCTTATGGTCAGTAACAATGGTGAAATACAAGTACTTGTGGAACTTGTGGCGTATTTGGACTCCCAGAAGGCATTTGACAAGGTGCCACATAAAAGGTTACTGCACAAGATAAAAGTTCACGGGGTTGGGGGTAATATCTTAGCATGGATAGAGGATTCGCTAACTAACTGAAAACAGAGAGTCGGGATAAATGGTTCATTCTCTAGTTGGAAATCAGTAACTAGTGGGGTGCCGCAGGGATCAGTGCTGGGATCCCAACTATTTACAATCTATATTAACGACTTGGATGAAGGGACCGAGTGTAAAGTAGCCAAATTTGCTGACGATACAAAGATGGGAGGAAAAGTAATGTGTGAGGAGGACACAAAAAACCTGCAAAAGGACATAGACAGACTAAGTGAGCAGACAAAAATTTGGCAGATGGAGTATAATGTTGGAAAGTGTGAGGTTATGTACTTTGGCAGAAAAAAATTAAAGAGAAAGTTATTATTTAAATGGAGAAAAATTGCAAAGTGCTGCAGTACAGCGGTACTTGGGGGCTTACAAAAGGTAAGTATGCAGGTACAGCAAGTGAACAGGAAGGCCAATGGAATTTCGGCCTTTATTGCAAAGGAGTTGGTGTATAAATCTGGGAAGTCTTGCGACAGTTATACAGCATGTCCTCCTCACACATTACTTTTCCTCCCATCTTTGTATCGTCAGCAGCGTCAGAGGTGCGTGGAGAGGCGTGAGTCTGGGGTCGGCGAGAGGCCTATAAAAGGCCCAACGCGGCGGCAGTTGGGAGCAGCGTCGGTGGTGCGTGGAGAGGCGTGAGTCCGGGGTCGGCGAGAGGCCTATAAAAGGCCCAATGCGGCGGCAGTCGGGAGGTGCGTGGAGAGGCGTGAGTCCAGGGTCGGCGAGAGGCCTATAAAGGCCCAGCTTGTGCAGCTACAGGGAGAAGACAAAAAAGAAGTAGAAAGAAACAGAAAGGTGGTGTCACAGCCAAGGGGGTAAGTGATTGGCTGGTGATTGGTGAGTAGTTTTTCTTTTTTCTCTTCTATAACTGAGTAAACTTTCGCATTGTTGTTGCCAATTTAAGTTAATCTAAGGGTTAAGTTATGACAGGAGAGCTCAATCACGTGATATGCTCCTCCTGTACCATGTGGGAACTCAGGGACACTTCCGGTGTCCCTAACGACTATGTGTGCGGGAAGTGTATCCGCCTCCAGCTCCTGACAGACCGCGTTGCGGAATTAGAGCAGAGGGTGGATTTACTCTGGAGCATCCACGATGCTGAGAATGATGTGAGTAGTACGTGTAGCGAGTTGGTCTTACCGCAGGTGAAGGGTCCACAGCCAGCTAGGGAATGGAAGACCAGCAGGAAGAGCAGTGCAAGGAAGGTAGTGCAGGGATCCCCTGCGGTCATCCCCCTGCAAAACAGATACACCGCTTTGGGTACTGTTAAGGAGGATGACTCATCAGGGGAGGGCAGCAGCAGCCAAATTCATGGCACCGTGGCTGGCTCTGCTGCACAGAAGGGTGGGAAAAAGAGTGGAAGAGCGAAAGTGATAGGGGACTCTATTGTAAGGGGAATAGATAGGAGTTTCTGCGGCCGCAACCGAGACTCCAGGACAGTATGTTGCCTCCCTGGTGCAAGGGTCAAGGATGTCTCGGAGCGGCTGCAGAGCATTTTGGAGAGGGAGGGTGAACAGTCAGTTGTCGTGGTACATGTAGGTACCAACGATATAGGTAAGAAGTGGGAAGAGGTCCTACAAGCTGAATTTAGGGAGCTAGGAGTTAAATTAAAAAGTAGGACCTCAAAGGTAGTAATCTCTGGATTGCTACCAGTGCCACATGCTAATCAGAGTAGAGGGAGCAGGATAGTTAGAATGTGGCTTGAGCAGTGGTGCAAGAGGGAGGGATTCAAATTCCTGAGACATTGGAACTAGTTCTGGGGGAAGTGGGACCTGTACAAAAAAAGAAACGGTCTGCACTTGGGCATGACTGGAACTGATGTCCTCGGGGTAACATTTGCTAATGCAGTTCGGGAGTGTTTAAACTAATATGGCAGGGGGATGGGAACCTATGCAGCGAGATAGGGCGGAGTAATATGGAGTCAGAAACAGATGGTAGAAAGGTAAAAAGCAATAGTGGAAGGCCAAGTAAACAAAGGCAAGAAACAAAAAGGGCCACACTACATCATAATTCTAAAAGGACAAAGGGTGTTAAAAAAACAAGCCTAAAGGCTTTGTGTCTTAATGCAAGGAGTATCCGCAATAAGGTGGATGAATGTGCAAATAGATGTTAACGGATATGATGTGATTAGGATTACAGAGACGTGGCTCCAGGATGATCAGGGCTGGGAACTCAACATCCATGGGTATTCAACATTCAGGAAGGATAGAATAAAAGGAAAAGGAGGTGGGGTAGCATTGCTGGTTAAAGAGGAGATTAATGCAATAGTTAGGAAGGACATTAGCTTGGATGATGTGGAATCTATATGGGTAGAGCTGCAGAACACCAAAGGGCAAAAAACGTAAGTGGGAGTTGTGTACAGACCTCCAAACAGTAGTAGTGATGTTGGGGAGGGCATCAAACAGGAAATTAAGGGTGCATGCAATAAAGGTGCAGCAGTTATCATAGGTGACTTTAATATGCACATAGATTGGGCTAACCAAACTGGAAGCAATACGGTGGAGGAGGATTTCCTGGAGTGCATAAGGGATGGTTTTCTAGACAAATATGTTGAGGAACCAACTAGGGGGGAGGCCATCTTAGACTGTGGTGCTGTGTAATGAGAGAGGATTAATTAGCAATCTCGTTGTGCGAGGCCTCTTGGGGAAGAGTGACCATAATATGGTGGAATTCTACATTAGGATGGAGAATGAAACAGTTAATTCAGAGACCATGGTCCAGAACTTAAAGAAGGGTAACTTTGAAGGTATGAGGCGTGAATTGGCTCAGATAGATTGGCGAATGATACTTAAGGGGATGACAGTGGATGGGCAATGGCAGACATTTAGAGACCGCATGGATGAAATACAACAATTGTACATCCCTGTCTGTCGTAAAAATAAAAAAGGGAAGGTGGCTCAACCGTGGCTATCAAGGGAAATCAGGGATAGTATTAAAGCCAAGGAAGTGGCATACAAATTGGCCAGAAATAGCAGTGAACCTGGGACTGGGAGAAATTTAGAACTCAGCAGAGGAGGACAAAGGGTTTGATTAGGGCAGGGAAAATAGAGTACGAGAGGAAGCTTGCAGGGAACATTAAGACAGACTGTAAAAGTTTCTATAGATATGTAAAGAGAAAAAGGTTAAGTAAAGACAAACGTAGGTCCCCTGCAGTCAGAATCAGGGGAAGTCATAACGGGGAACAAAGAAATGGCAGACCAATTGAACAAGTACTTTGGTTCGGTATTCACTAAGGAGGACACAAACAACCTATAAAAGGGGTCAGAGGGTCTAGTAAGAAGGAGGAACTGAGGGAAATCCTTATTAGTTGGGAAATTGTTTTCGGGAAATTGATGGGATTGAAGGCTGATAAATCCCCAGGGCCTGATGGACTGCATTCCAGAGTATTTAAGGAGGTAGCCTTGGAAATAGCGGATGCATTTACAGTCACTTTCCAACATTCCATAGACTCTGGATCAGTTCCTATCGAGGGGAGGGTAGCCAATGTAACCCCACTTTTTAAAAAAGGAGGGAGAGAGAAAACAGGGAATTATAGACCGGTCAGCCTGACCTCAGTAGTGGGTAAAATGATGGAATCAATTATTAAGGATGTCATAGCAGCGCATTTGGAAAGAGGTGACATGATAGGTCCAAGTCAGCATGGATTTGTGAAAGGGAAATCATGCTTGACAAATCTTCTGGAATTTTTTGAGGATGTTTCCAGTAGAGTGGACAAGGGAGAACCAGTTGATGTGATATATTTGGACTTTCAGAAGGCTTTTGACAAGGTCCCATACAAGAGATTAATGTGCAAAGTTAAAGCACATGGGATTGGGGGTAGTGTGCTGACATGGATTGAGAACTGGTCGTCAGACAGGAAGTAAAGTGTAGGAGTAAATGGGTACTTTTCAGAATGGCAGGCAATGACTAGTGGGGTACCGCAAGGTTCTGTGCTGGGGCCCCAGCTGTTTACATTGTACATTAATGATTTAGGCGAGAGGATTAAATGTAGTATCTCCAAATCTGCGGATGACACTAAGTTAGGTGGCAGTGTGAGCTGCGAGGAGGATGCTATGAGGCAGCAGAGTGACTTGGATAGGTTAGGTGAGTGGGCAAATGCATGGCAGATGAAGTATAATGTGGATAAATGTGAGGTTATCCACTTTGGTGGTAAAAACAGAGAGACAGACTATTATCTGAATGGTGACGGATTAGGAAAAGGGAAGGTGCAACGAGACCTGGGTGTCATGGTACATCAGTCATTGAAGGTTGGCATGCAGGTACAGCAAGCAGTTAAGAAAGCAAATGGCATGTTGGCTTTCATAGCGAGGGGATTTGAGTACAGGGGCAGGGAGGTGTTGCTACAGTTGTACAGGGCCTTGGTGAGGTCACACTTGGAGTATTGTGCACAGTTTTGGTCTCCTAACTTGAGGAATGACATTCTTGCTATTGAGGGAGTGCAGCAAAGGTTCACCAGACTGATTCCCGGAATGCGGGACTGACATATCAAGAAAGACCGAATCAACTGGGCTTGTATTCACTGGAGTTCAGAAGAATGAGAGGGGATCTCATTCTGACGGGTTTAGACAGGTTAGATGCAGGAAGAATGTTCCCAATGTTGGGGAAGTCCAGAACCAGGGGTCACAGTCTAAGGATAAGGGGTAAGCCATTTAGGACCGAGATGAGGAGAAACATCTTCACCCAGAGAGTGGTGAACCTGTGGAATTCTCTACCACAGAAAGTTGTTGAGGCCAATTCACTAAATATATTCAAAAAGGAGTTAGATGTAGTCCTTACTACTAGGGGGATCAAGGGGTATGGCGAGAAAGCAGGAATGGTGTACTGAAGTTGCATGTTCAGCCATGAACTCATTGAATGGCGGTGCAGGCTCGAAGGGCCGAATGGCCTACTCCTGCACCTATTTTCTATGTATCTATGTATCTATATTGGTGAAGCCACACCTGGAATACTACGTGCAGTTTTGATTTCCATATTTAAGAAAGGATATACTTTGGTGGCAGTTTAGAGAAGGTTCACTAGGTTGATTGCAGAGATGAGGGGGTTGACTTATGAGGAAAGGTTGAGTAGGTTTGCCTCTACTCATTAGAATTCAGAAGAATGAGATGTGATCTTATCGAAACGTGTAAGATTATGAGGAGTCTTGACAAGGTGGATGCAGAGAAGATGTTTCCACTGATGGGGTCGACTAGAACTAGGGGGCATAATAAAATATTTAAAACTGAGATGAGGAGGAATTTCTTCTCTCAAAGGGTTGTAAATCTGTGGAATTTGCTGCCTCAGAGAGCTATGGAAACTGGGTCATTCAATAAGTTTAAGACAGAGATGGACAGTTTCTTAACCGACAATGGAATAAGGGGTTATGGGGAGCGGTCAGTGAAGTGGACCTGAGTCCATGATCGGATCAGCCATGATCGTATTAAATGGTGGAGCAGACTCGAGGGGCCGTATGGCCTACTCCTGCTCCTATTTCTTATGTTCTTATGTTATTGACCCTAAAAATTAATACCAATGATTCTCTTTCGATCTGCACATAATTAGGATCACTGGCACTGAGAGTGTGTGAAGCAAAAGCAATTGGTCTATCTTTCCCACTATGTACTACATGAGAGATCACTGCCCCAAATCAATATGGAGAGGCATCACATGCTAGCTTGATCTCCTTAGATATGTCATAGTGAACTAACATGGTACTCTCTACCAGCTGGCTTTTATACTCTTTGAATGCTGTGTCGCATTCTTCTGACCACTTCCAATGGACCTGTTTTTTCAACAGCTCATTCAGTGGATGTAACACTGTAGCCAAATTGGTAGGAACTTCCCATAATGGTTCAAAAGACCCAAAAAGGATCGAAGTTCAGTGACATTCTTCGGAGTAGGTGCATTTCTAATTGCATCCAGCTTTCTCTTGGCTGGATGTAAACCACCTTTGTCTACTCTGTGCCCTTCGTACTTCACTGAGTTTTGAAATAACTCACGCTTGCTAACAGTCACTTGTACTCCATGCTTCTCTAGCCATTTGAGCACTTCATTCAATACGTTATTATGGATTTACCTGTTTGGTACTGAAATGAGTATGTTGTCTCAGTAACATACCATCCATTCAAGGACTTGCAAAATCTGCTTCATCACACCTTTGAATATGGCTGGAGCAGAAGATACTCCAAATGATAGCCTATTAAATTGATATAGGCCTAAATGAGTATTTATAGTCAAACATGACCTGGACTCCTCATTTGTTCATGTTGTAAATAGGCATTTGTCAGATCTAACTTTGAAAATATCTTGCCACCTGTCAGCATTGTGAACAAATCTTCCACATTTGGTAATGTATTGGGTAGATTACCCTCTAGAATCTGGTTTACGGTTACCACACAACCTTACCTTACCATCTGACTTAGGTATAACAACAATGGGTATAGCCCAATTACTTAGATCTACCTTAGAGATAATGTTCTCAGATTCTAGTCTTTTGAGTTCTTGCTCAACTTTCTCCTTGAGTGCGTGTGGTACAGGACGTGGCTTGCAGTAAACTGGTCTAACATTTTTCTGTACTATGACACTCGTCTTGAAGCCTTGGATCGGACTACCTGTTTTGCAGAACACTTTTGGATACTGTTTGATGATGTAATCTTTCGATGCAAATCTCATTTCAACACAAAAAATCTCATTCCAATCCAGCTTCAGTGATCCCAACCAATTTCTACCTATTATACAGGCTTGTCTCCTGACACTATGAAGAGAGGCAAGCTCTGTAACTGATCCTTGTATTTCACTGGTACAGTAATACGTCCTACAACTGGCATTTGCTCGCAGCTCTATCTTCAACTTTTCCAGTGTAAAATCACTCAACTTGTCGAGATATAGTGATTCTGGTGCTATGCTCATGGATGCACCAGTGTCAATTTCCATGGGTATCCTGGTTCCTGCAATATCTATTTGGATGATGATGCATCGCAAATCGCTGTTGGATACCCTCGTGCTCCTGATGATGTGTATCTCCAGAACCTCCTTGTCCTGTTGCTTCTCTTCAATGCTATGTAATCTCTGGTGATTTCTACATATTGCCTTGAAAGTTGGTTTACTCTTCAGTCGGCATGCCTTTTCAAGATGCACAGTTTTCTTGCAGAAGAAACACTCTGCCTTCACATATGGACAGTTTTGAGCAATGTATTGTCCCAGGAACTGATAGCATGACTTCAATGTACTGTTACCCTGGTCAATTGCTGAGGCCTTGGGGCCCAACTGCCTTTTACTTCTAACCTGCAGGTGATTCACCTCGGTTGTCTGATGACTGGAAATGGTGTGAAATTCTCGGGAGTATTGGTCGGCCGTATCCATTGACATAGCTATCTGACAAGCTAAATCTAAAGTCAAGTTAGGGTTTGTCAACAACTTTCTTCTGATTGCTTCATTTTTCAACCCACAAACAAAGCGGTCACAGAAAGCTCAGTCCTGAAAGGTTCCAGAATGAAAGTGAATGGATAGCTTTTTTAATGCTGCAGTGTACTCACTGATAATCTCATCATTTAACTGCTCTCGTGATCCAAAATGATAACTTTCAGTAATTTCTAGGGTCTCAGGTCTGTAGTGCTGCTTTAACGGTGGCTTGTCAGGAAAAGTAAATTTTTCAGGGTTTCATACATCTCAGGGCCTGCTTCAGTCAAGAAAATGTTTCTTTCTAACACCACCCGGTTCAGATTTTCATCATCGGGGACTTCGATGATACTATTCGCAGTGAAAAACATGTCCAGCCGCTCCACATATGCTCCGAAAGTCTCTTGGTCATGATGGAACTCACCCAAGTCCCCTATTATTCCCATAGATGTGGCCATCTGGACTCTGGCAGTTCAGCCAAATGTGCTTGTAATTTAGCTTGGATTTTTCGCTGTTCTACAAAACAAAGAAGCTCTCAAAGTCTCTCTGTCAGTTGGCTGAATCATCCACCAACAAAAATTTCAGCTAGGCAATCCATTTATCCTATCCTACGTTGCCAATGTGATATATTCTTTACAACATCACAAACACACACATACAAGATGGCTCCATTACACAGGAACTTGTCTATTGACCTTGTCACCTGATGCTTTTATTGTACTTACATGAGCAATTGCATTACCACAGTAGTCCACTAGATGGAGCTCTACATTACACCTGTCAAGCCCCCTCAGAATCTTATCGAACTGATGATAGGGTTCTTTCTGCTGCTGTTGCGAAGTAACTTATCAGGTAGACTAATCTGGTCAAAGTGTGCACATGAGCAGGAACTAGATTCGGTCACAGACTCTAAAGAACAATTAAAAAAAAAAATTGCTACAATATTTTTTGACAATTGTCTCCTTTTTTTATTCCCAAAAGTGTTGACTTCTGCAGGGATAGGATTTCATGATACCGGTCATCCCCCAGTACCTCACTTGAGTGCCTGCTTCTCATGCACAACCCAGGACACTAAGGGAAAAAACTGGATGGACTGGAAGGCACAATCAATGTTCTTTTCCTGCCCTATGGTCATTTTAATGCCATTGTTTCCTTGGGTGTTTAAGGTGCCGACCTAATTCAGGTGGAAGACTCATGAGTAAATGTAAATTGGAGTTCTATGATGTCATTAGACCCTTGGTGCAATTTTCATGGCCTACTGAGTGGAGCGTCATTGGCGGACACCAATCGGAGGACCTGTCAAGTAAGTGGGGCCAGAAGAAGCAGGAAGTAGCAAACTTTCTGACCCCACAAAGAAAGTTTGTGCCACTGCTACCCTTGGTGTTCACCCCCTCCCTTCCACCCTACAAAACCCTCCCAACCACCCCTACCCCGCAATAAACCTCCCAACCCCACCCAGAAAGTTATCTGAGTGAAATCCTGGTGGCCTCTGAGCCACCCAAACTTAGCAAGCCATATGCAAGTGGGCTGCACTTGGATTCCTGTTTCGAACGGGCAGTATGCTGGCGTAAAGTTCATGAGACACGGCCGTTAAAATGGAGCAGGTCGTCCACTTTAGCTTTTTGCCCAGTAGTTAAAATTACACCGTACTGAGTGTTGGAAGCCTATTAGTCCATGGGAGGTATAACAAGCAAGCTCGATCATGTCTCCACCTGATGTCCACACATATGCCCATGCTCCAGCAGTTGCTAATGGATAGCAATCAGGAACATGTACCCTGGATAATCACCACCCACCCCTCCCCACCCACCCATAATTCAGTTACGCTGACAGCAATTCTACTGCAGTCATCATCATAGGTGGTCCCTCGAACGAGGATGACTTGCTTCCACACGAGTTCACAGATGTTTCATTGAAGGACCTGATATTCCAGTCCTGAACTCCAGTTGAAAGGATGGAAGATGCCTATGCGTGGATTTTTTTTAACATGCGGTGACCGTTGCACATCAGCCACCACACGGGCTTGACAGAGCTCGGCCTTTATCCAATGGCAAGGGTTAACCAGGACGACTGGAGGCCTGCTCTGCTGCACGGACCTAGTGCGCACACATATCGAGTGTGGCTGGCCCGTGCTGCCCCTGGGCCCTCGGCTCTTCTGGGCCCCGTACCATCATTTGCCTCTTCTCCGCCATGATCTCTTGCCGCTCCTCCGCCACAAAACACTCGCCGCACCTCCGCCACAAAACACTCGCCACACCTCCTCCACAAAACACTCACCGCACCTCCACCTCGATCACTCGCCGCAACTCCGCCACAAAACACTCGCCGCACCTCCGCCACAGATCACTCACCGCACCTCCACCTCGATCACTCGCCGCAACTCCGCCACGACCTTCCCGCTCATCTGCTGTACTTGGGCCTGGCCGATGTTCCTGCCCACGCTCCAAACAGAGACCTGGCTCCTGATGATGTCACCCAGTCGCCCACCTCGAAGCCGTCGCATACCTGGACCAGCTCATGTTGGAAGTTGTAGTGGTATGCCGCTCCAGCTCTTATATTTCCCGACCTGCAAGCACTGAAGCATCGTGGCCCCCCGACCTGCGAGAGAACGTCTCTGTGGGTCGGAAGTATAAGTATATCAAAATACACTACATCCACTGTTTTCCCCCTTAACCATCCTACTAGTTATATCTTCAAAAAACTAACAGATTTGTCAAACACGATTTCCCTTTCATAAAACCATGTTGACTCTGCCTGATTATATTACGATTTAAATGCTCCGTTACCAAATCCGTGCTGGCATTCCTTAATTAATCCACACTTGTCCAAGTGACTGTTAATTTTGTCCTGGATTATTGTTTCTAAAAGTTTCTCCACTACTGAGGTTAAACTGGCTGGCCTGTAGTTGCTGGGGTTATCCTTACACCCTTTTTGAACAAGGGTGTAACATTTGCAATTCTCCAGTCCTCTGGCATCACCCCCGTATCCAAGGAGGATTGGAAGAATATGGTCAGTACCTCCACACTTTCCATCCTTACTTCCCTTAGCATCTGGTCCTGGTGCCTTATCTACTTTAAGTATGCCAGCCTTTCTCGTACCTCCTCATTATCAATTTTATTCCATCCAGTATCTCAACTACCTTCTCTTTCACTATGACTTTGACAGCATCCTCTTCCTTGTTAAAAACAGATACAAAGTACTCATTTGGTACCTCAGCCATGCCCTCTGCCACTATGTGTAGGTCTCCATTTTAGTTCCTAATCTGTCCCACCCCTCCTCTTACTACCCGTTTACTATTTATATGCCTATCGAAGGCTTTTGGATTCCTTTTCTGTTAGCTGCCAATCTATTCTCATATTCTCTCTTTGTCCCTCTTATTTCTTTTTTCACTCCCAAAAAACTAACATTAAGCATATTTGTATTTGTGGGCTTTTTTAAAATCACCTTTACATTTTGTTTTTAATAAATAAAGAATTAATGATGCGTATAGAAGTAGATGAAATGTCGTCATGAGCAAAAGAGTATGGGTTTAATTGGAAAGTGCTTTGTAATTTTCACATTCCGCATCCATTATTTGTAACCTTGGATGGAAATGTTTACAAAGGTCAGGACTGAGGAGAAAAAAAGAGTTGTATTTATATGTTCTATTTCCAATCTCTCTGCTCACATAGGTTTTGGCTTGTGCTGGATGACTGTTCCATAGATGAGGACAATACCTTGTCCAGTGAGGATCGTGGTGGCTGAGCCTAATCCTCAATCAATGCTCACGTGCATTTATCTTGGTAGTGGTCACAGATGGAGTGGGAACCCTGACTGAATTTCTTAACCCTTCTCCCCTGCCCGCCAAAGTTGTTTTACATTCAACATCACATAGAATCAATGGCATAGAAACAGACCATTTGGATCCACCTGGTCTATGCCAGTGTTTATACTCTGCATATTTAGATAGGTTGGGCTCTGTGTTGATTTTAAAGTTAGATCAGTTATGCTGGCTTTATCTGTGCAGCTGGGACCCACCACAGTTGGTGTTACGGGTGCCTCTTTGGTGAACATTCCCTAACACTGTGGCACACTGGGTTAGTATAATAATATGCAAATAAGCTAGTTTCTGATGTAAGCTTTGTGTAAGAATGAGCTCAGTACAGAAATTGTGACCACTAGCCCATGAGGGGGTTGGCTTGTGAAATTTGTACTATATTAAACTGATTATAAGCTAGTCAGTGGATATCATAATTTCTTAATTGAGAGAGCATGAAACTGTCAAATTTCCCTTGTGGAGTAAAATCCAGATTTATATGATGTATTTTGATGTGTGCTGAGGAATATGATGGTAGCATATTTGAAGCTACACTGCATTTTAGGTAGATGTTGGTTCCAACAGAAAAATACATTAAGTAAAAGTACAACTCAAGAATACTTGTGTTTCATTTGAATTAAGGCCAGCAATCTTAAGGTTTTCCAAGTGCTCTTTGCTAGTGCACCTATGGTTCCTCCTTATTGAAACAACCATCACCAAAGGTGGCATCTGACAGATGTCAGGTTGAGAATACTACTGCAGTACTGGTAAGCTGCCTCAGGTGATAAGAAATAAAGGATAAATTTAATAACACCGTGCTTCGAGACCATGTAACATTCTGAGCCATGCAGCATATTTATACAAAAGAACATAAGAACATAAGAATTAGGAACAGGAGTAGGCCATCTAGCCCCTCGAGCCTGCTCCGCCATTCAACAAGATCATGGCTGATCTGGCCGTGGACTCAGCTCCACTTATCCGCCCGCTCCCCATAACCCTTAATTCCCTTATTGGTTAAAAATCTATATGTTTGTGTGCCATTACATTATTTATACCATGATAACGCTTTTTCATACTATGTGAATTAGTTAGAAAGAAAGTTTTTAGACACATTCTTTACAGCACTCACAGTAGCGACAATGGCCAATTACAGCAGGTGAATAGAGCACCAAGGAATGGTGGTATCTAAGATCGCTTTCCCTAAACCTACTGAGTTTCTAACCTCAGCTCTCCATTATTAGTGTGAGGAAAAATCAGATGAGAAGTCTCCAACCCAAGTTACCAGTGACAAAAGAAAGCCAGGGAGAAAAAAAAGAGGTTGCATAGCTTCATAGTAGTGTGTCATACCCTTAACACAAGTTTATTTTTTTTTCAGTTTCAAAATGAACGGTAGCTCCTGATAGTGTAAGCACTCGGAAACTGGGGAAAGAGATGTATCCCTCAGGATTTAAATATCCCACATTAGCGTAACTGATTAGTCAGACAAACAGTTTGTAGAGATTTATATTTAATAAATAAATGACTTGTGTGATGAGTTAACAGTATTTATAGTATCAGGTTCACACCAAGCAATTGCTCAACATTGACTGTTCTCTGCCAAAGAAGGTGAAGGTGACTATTGTCCTCTCCTTCTAAGCCAGAGTCACCATGTGCATCATCATCATCATCATCATCATAGGCAGTCCCTCGGAATCGAGGAAGACTTGCTTCCACTCCTGAAGTGAGTTCTTTGGTGGCTGAACAGTCCAATACGACAGCCACAGACTCTGTCACAGGTGGGACAGATAGTGCATTGGTCATTCAGCAGCGACTAATTTATTCCTCAGTTTCAGCTCTGCTTTGGTCGGGAGGAGACCTTGCTGTATATCAGATTCACAGAATCCCGACAAAGCTAACAATGCTTAGAACCTTTTCTCCTGTGATAGTTGGCAATACAATAGTCCTTTCTCCATGACATGCATAATCCTCTTCATCACACTACTTCCTTTCATTCCAGCTTTCTTAACGAACTCATTGAAGATGGTAGGAGAACAGACTAGAATATGCAGAATGGAGTCCTATGCCATCTGCAGAACACTGTTGTAATTTTAGTATTCCATTGGAGCTCATCCTGGCCCCACTGAAATCTTCCTACCTGTTGCCGGTCGCTCAGTGCCTACCCTTGTTACCCCGGGATTACCTTCCCTCCTTTAAGGGCTTACTTCCAGCTCGGTTCCACGAACAAACTCAATCGATATGCCGCTTGTCATCCCTCATTGGCCGCTCACCTTAAGTGTTACATAGAACCTAGAGTACAGACATAGCCCATTCGTCCTAACTGGTCCATGCCGATGTTTATACTCCATACAAGCCTCTTCTCACACTAATGACCCTGCCCCGTATCCTTCTAATCTCTTCTCCCTCATGCATGCATCAACCATGAAAATGGTCCGAGCCTCTCGTGGGTTCAATCGGTTGGACGATGCGATTATGTCACCCACCGCCTGTCTGATCAATTGCAGAGAGTGTACTGACCAGAAGATTAGAATACCAATAACACATTATAAGATTGTAAAATGCACTAGTATAAATATGTTATGTTAATGAAACAAAATGTAATGAAACAACAGTAATTTGCACATCAGAAATTTCCTGCATATAGATAAACAAATAAAGAAAGCTATTGGCAAATATCCATTTTATTTAGGTGAAATGTTCCCCGTTTTTATTGGTACATTAGTTTTATAGTTAATGTGAAGATAAATAACTTACTGTTGGATAAGTTACTTTTAATGTTCACTTGCTGTTATGTAGATAAACTTCTCAAAGTGGTCATGCAAAAAGTGTATTCCAATGAAGATAAATGAGGATTAATATGTGACTTTCAGGGCACAGTGAAGTTGCTGGCAGAAATATACTCCATTCTTCTCTGTCAGCAATGAAGTGCAAATAAAATTCCCCAGATTCACTTAGAAAATAGTAAGTTTTTGTCAAACAGAGAGGAGCTTGGAACCCTGTGGGCCTATATAAATTATTTCTTTTGAAATACCATTCAAACCTCTTTCTAAATTAAATCTTAAAATTCTTGGAACAGAATTAAATATTCAAGCTCAACTATAACTGAAAATTGGGTTTACTTCTCAGAGCAATTGCTTAGAAAACAAATAGCTGATCTGAATCAACTAAGACTTTCATAACTGCAATGTTGACACTCATATTCAGTTCTATCCCCATTTTGTAGCTTGCTTCACTGAGGACAATGGCTGTTCCTTCCTGGAGGCCACATTTATTCTTTTCAAAATCAACAGCATTCAATATTACCCTTCCATAAATATTTTTACCTATCTGCTACAATCTCAATAATTCAGTGGGTAGATGCATCACTCGTATGTGATACTAAGCCATGCAGATCAGAGTGATCCAGGTTTGAAACCTCTCCAATGCTGAGTTAGTTAATCTCAGCTGGAGGTTGCAGTGGGGCTGCTGCAATTGGCTTCAGTGCTTCTGGACTAGAGACAGGAATAAATGGGCTGCAGGTCCAATTCCTGATCAGTATCCAAGGACTTCTACTGGGAATTGCAAGTGCATGGACATCAAATGTGGCTGTGGCTCATGCATAAAGAATGGCTATTTGGATGAGGACTGAAGGAAACATTCCCGAGCATGTGGTTTAAGAGGCAATGAAATGAGCTTATGGGTAAAGAAACGATTATGGAATATGGTGCGAAAGCAGATTTGGTTTGTTAAATAGAGATGGGCTTTGTGGGCCTCACAGCCTTTCTCTGTTCCTAAAAAAATTTATTTTTTATGATCTACCACTCTCAGGATAGGAGAGGAAGGATTTTCTCCACGTTTCTTCATATTGGTTTTCCATCAGAAAATCACGAGCCTGTAGCAATTACTGATAATCCAACTCAAGGAACACAATGGGGTAAATTTTGTCTTCATTGCCCGGGCGATAATCTGATGGAGCAGAAAGATTGCCTATTGTAGAACTCACCTGGTTTTCATTTCATTGCAGGAAATTCAGGTGGTTCTGTAAAGGGCAGATGATGTGTGCCAATATATTCATGCCTGCAGTGTGTCATTATTACCTGCACTGCTTATTTGGGTGTTCCACAGAAAATGGAATGAGAGGGAAAGGAAAGGGCCAGATAATACCATGGAAAAGTCAGATGGTCCAGTATCATTCACCTAAAAGTAGACTTGTACAAGGCTTATAAAAGTATAAAAAGATGATAATAAAAATACCATTTAAGGACAGTGAATGATACACCTTAAATGTCAAGAGCTAATGAATTCTTTAGTGAGGGGTTCTTGATGGTGATAACATCTGATATAGAGTAATCTGTGATTATAATACAGAAATATCATAATTATGAATGAGATTTTGTGGTCTATAAGTTATAAGCAGTCATTGCGATATGCAGATTACTGAAAAGAAACTTTGGAATTTATATTTGATGAGCAGATGCTGCTATAAATAGGCTTTATATGAAGAACCTATTACAATATGCAGCAGGTGTGACAAAGATGGGCAAGATATAGTAAGTCATTCAGTATCAATAATGTGTAAACGTTTGTGTTGAATTTCATCATGTAAAGATTTAATTGATTTTCCACACTTTTTTCTAATGCTAACTTTAAATTGTTTCTGGACGTTGTCAAGCAACAAACAAATGACAATTGGCGTTGTAACATTTTCATAATCTTATCAATTGATGTTGGTGGTATTTGGGACTGTTCATTTAGAAATTGATTTGACTCACTTTTTGAGCATATCTGCACCGATTCTGCTCAATCCACTTGTGCTTGTGCTTCTGTTTCAAATCACCTGGTTTAAAAATACATTTCAAAACAGTGCATTAAGATTTATTTTTGTTCAATGCTTTTTGCAGTGACTGTAATTTTTATTTTTTCACATAGGTCATTTTAAATTACATTTTATGCACCATTAAAATATGGCTGATGTTTTCCATCAACATCATAATGTTGTTTCATTAAAGTCAAATAAATAATGCTGGTACTGTTGTTTTGGGTAATGTCTTCATAGCTTGAGTCATCATAGTGCTTCAACAAAAATAGAATGAGCTTTATTTAGACATCACTCTCTTTTTCTGTCTTTCATTTTCTCCTGTTTTCCTTCCTTCTCTTCTGGAGGTGCTGACTTTCGCTGGGGTATGTTTCCTGTGTCATCTAACCGATCCTTCTTCATGTGTGAGTCTCAGCAATGAGTGTCAGCAGCCTATTTACCCATATTCTGTTCTCACCCAATGCCCACACATATCCTAGTACAGGTCATTATATTAAGATCGAGAATAAAAACCTGAGCTGATTTTTCCCTTTACTAGTTCATGGATGTTGAGGCCAATTGTAGAACTATGGCCCCAAGTTTCCACATGATGTGCTCCTGATTTTTAGGAGCAACTGGTGTAGAACGGAGTATCTTAGAAATTGGAATTCTTGTCATTTAATTTGCTCCAGTTCTAGTCAGTTAGAACAGTTTCACTTTGGAACAGAATTTTTTTTTCAAAAAGGGGCGTGTCCGGCCACTTACGCCTGTTTTCAAAGTTTCGTCAGTGAAAACTTACTCCAAACTAACTTAGAAGGGAGTAAGTGAAGATTTTTGTACGCTCGAAAAAACCTTGTCTACACTTTAGAAAATCAGGCGTAGGTTACAAATCAGGCGTAGGGAATGAGGGGGTTGGTGTTTAAAGGGAAATTTACAAACATTAAACATTTCAGTTTTACAAATAAAGAGCCATCATCAATAATAAATGATAAATACATCAATAAATCAACCAATAAATCAATAAAAAAAAATGAATAAGAAATAATTTTTTAAAAAATCAATAAATAAAACATTTTCTACTTACTGATTGCAGCACCGGGAGCCCTCCAACAGCATGCTGGGATGCCCCCCCCCCCCCACCCCACCAGTGTGTCTCTGTCAATGTCTCTATCTCTCTGTCTGTCTGTCTGTCTGTGTGTGTCTCTCACTCTCTGTGTGTCAGTGTCTGTGTTTCTGACAGCGAGGGGAGGGGGAGGAGGGGGGGAGAAGGGGGAGGGGGGAGGAGGGGATAAAGGGGAGAAGGGGGAGAAAGGAGATGGGGGGGAAAGGAGATGGGGAAAAGGAGATGGGGGGAAGGAGATGGGGGGGAAAGGAGATGGGAGGGAAGGAGATGGGGGGGGAAGGAGGTGGGAGGGGGAAGGAGATGGGAGGGGGAAGGAGATGGGAGGGGGAAGGAGATGGGGTGGGGGAAGGAGATGGGGGGGGGGGGAAGGAGAAGGGGGAGGGAGGCTGAACGGGCCGGGCCCGAGACTTCGGGCAGGGCCCATCCCTAGCACCAGATTTACAGGTAGGTGGCGTTGGGTCTGGTCGGGGGGGTGGTGGGAGGGAGGTCGGTTCGGTTCGGGTCGGATGGAGGGAGGGAGAGGGAGGTCAGGTCGGGGGGAGGGAGGTCAGATCGGATCCAGTCCAAGGGGGGGGGGAAGCGGGAGTCGGGTCAGGTCCGGAGGCGGGGGGGGGGGCGGGGGGAAGCGGGAGTCAGGTCGGGTCTGGAGGCGGGGGGGGCGGGGGGGCGGAAGTCGGGTCGGGTCCAGAGGCGGGGGGCGCGGGGGGAAGCGGGAGTCGGGTCAGTGTCGGGTCCAGTCTGGAGGCGGGGGGCAGGAAGCGGGAGTCGAGTCGGGTCGGGAGGAAGCAGGAGCTGGCCGTGGGAGGAGCCTTATGCACGCAGCCCCAGTGAAGCCATTCGGCCAGGGCTAGGGGCTGCGTGTATCGGGCCCCTCCCACACAGTTTCGGGCGCCTGGAGCTACTGCACTTGCGCGCCCACTGTAGCGCGCATGTGCAGAGGTCCCGGCACTGTTTTCAGCGCAGGGACCTGGCTCTGCCCCCTACAGCTCGTGCTGCGCTGCGCCGAGGGCCAGAAGACCTGCAGGGAGGTGGAGAATCTGGAGGGTTTTTTTAGGCGCACTTTGTGGCGCGAAAAACGGGCGTCCAGGTCGGGACTGCGCCGTTCTAGGCGCGGCTCGAAACTTGGGCCCATAATTACTGCCTTGGCTGAGATCTATTAACTCGGTACAGGCAGGTCGTAAACCTGGGATCTTCCTGGGTTTATATGGCTTGGTACCACATCTAGTGGGCTCATCTACTCACCAGACCACCAGAGGAACATCACTTTTCCATAAAAATGTAAAATTCATGCTTATTGTACTCGCACACAGACACTTTGTTATTAAAGTCCTATTTATGTGCCAGCTCGCTCTGTGCTGAATTCAGAGATGGTACTATTTGTCCATGTACAATTACTACAAAGTAAAATTCACAACTGTTTGATTCTGGCTGGAGACCACGCAGGTCAAAAATAGCAAAACGATATTGCTGGTCTTGACGGGCAATCTGACAGCTCAGTTGCTTGTGACCAAAATCATGGCGAGAGACCTGACACAAGAGCTGCCAGTGTCAATCTTTTATCATTGTCTTCAATGGTACCTTGCTTCAGAAATTACAGTGAAAACAATCTCCTGGTTTTTCTATGAACTGCTTTCTGGTTTGATTTTTTGGGAAAAACGACATTTAATTCACTGTGTTTTATAAATATATTAAAAGAAAGAGAGTGGCAAAGGGGAATATTGATCCATTAAAGACGGATACAGGTGAGACTATACTGGATAATAAGGAAATGACAGACTTGTTAAATAAGTACTTTGTACCTTTTTTCATAGAATCATAGAATGGTTACAGCACAGAAGGAGACCATTCGACCCGTCGGTCCGTGCCGGCTCTGTGCAAGAGCACTTCAGTTGATTTCACACCACTGCGCTTTTCCCGTAGCATTACATTTTTTTTCTTTCAGGTACTTATCCAATTCCTATTTGAAAGTCACGATTGGATCTGCCTCCACCACCTTTTCAGGTTCTTCTGCCAATCACCTTAAATCTGTGTCCTCTGGTTCTCGACTGTTTCACCAATGGTAAAAGTTTCTTTCTATCTTCTCTCTCTAGCCTCCTCATAATTTTGAATACCCCTAGCAAATCTCCTCTCAACCATCTCTTCTCTTAAGCAGAACAATCCCAGCTTCTCCAGTCTATCCATGTAACTGAAGCCCCTCATCCCTGGAACCATTCTTGTACATCTTTTCTGCACCCTCTGTAAAGCCTTCACATCCCTCCTAAAGTGTGTTGCCCAGAATTGGATACAATACTCCAGTTAAGGCTGAACCAGTGTTTTATAAAGGTTCATCATAACGTCCTTGCTTTTGTACTCTATGGGCTAGAAATTGGCCAGGATTGCAGCTGTTTTAACGACATTTTCCGATATTGGCCAGTGGTTTAACATCGGCGTTAAAAAATAATGACTGCATTTTTTCGAAACCGTTTTTGCGACGTCACTCGGCATCAAATATCGCCGTTTTTGGAAAATTGGCCAATAACGCCATTCTTAAGTACCATCAAAAATACCACCCAAAAAATGCAGGTTTTAACATTCATGATGAAACCGGCGCTAATGGCGCCATCTTGAAAAATAGAGCATGAAAGCATTTGGAGGGAAGGCTGCATTTTACACTTTGAGATTTTTGTGAGTTTATACTTCATTTCTAAGGACATTTAAGGATATTTAAGGACATTGAAATGAATGGGGCCTATGCTATCACTACCATTATTGTTGGCTGCTTTTGCTATCGAGCAGAGACCTGGAAGAAGGCAGCTTATTCGACAGCATTACCAGCGTAATCAAAGAGGTCACAGACATATGGGGAGGAGGCCTCATCCCCACTGAGTTTTCAGGGAGCAGCGCTCATACCTGCACCTATCTGAGGCACAGTGCGTTAGAAGGCTGCGCTTTCGAAAAGAGGTGATCACAGAGTTATGCAGCTCATAAAGGCAGACATACAGCCTACAAGTATGAGGAGGACACTGCAAGAGCCTTGCGTAAGCAGTTGATATTTCACCGCTTTGCATGGAGGCTAAATGGCACGTTTCATCATGCCATCATGACTGTATCCCACCATGTTGACTATTTCCCCCTGTTATTCTGCAAATGAGACACTGCACATGTTTGGTTTAGTTGAAAAAAGAATTTGAAATGTATTAAATATTTGTACAGTTGTACTTTAATGCAACTTTTGTAACTTTAATAACATTTTTGAATATAACATTTTTCAATTGTAAACGTCACTTAAATAACAACAAAGCAACCAACCATCCAACAGCAAAACAACAACAACCCCGGCATCAAACATCCTTGAGCTGCAGCCACCTTTACCCTTCCTAATTTGAACCCCTTGCCCCCCTCCATTGTTGCCCTTGCCCTTGGCCTTGCCCCTATCACCAGCCCTACACCTACCCCCGGTGGTCCCAAGACGTTTATTAGCAGCGTGGTCAGGGCGCTGCTCTTGTTGAGGGACAGACGTAGGAGATGCCAATGGAAGCCCTGGTGAAGCTAGTGCTGTAGCAGGCCCAGCTTCTGACTGTTGAGCCTGTTGCTCAGCCTCAACACACTGGTTTTGCCAGTCTGGGTGTCATGACTCTCGGGACTGGAATGCCATGAGTCGAGACTGTCAATTGCCGTTGGGCATTGACAGCTTCGGTGTTCTTGTGCGTTGCGGCTACTAGCTGCGAAAAATCCTCCCTATTGTCTGCAGATAGTGCTGCAATGTTTCCCGAGATCCCACCCATGACCTCGAGAGCTGTTGGCTGAGCTGGATGCTCTCCCCAGACAGTCCCACCAAATTCATTTCCTTGTTTGCCTGCATTTCGGCAGAGTGACCTTGTCGACTCAGCCTCTGCACAGATGACAGATGGGCTTCTGCCCTGGGTGTGCTTTGCTGCAACCCACAGGGACTCGGGATCTCGAATGCTGGACAACCAGGGAATGTCCTGCTTTCCTCCTCCGACGGACTGCTAGCTGCAGCTGAAGCCCTTTGTGCCTGGGTGACCTCTCTTGCATCCCCCACCAACTCCTCCACCCCCCGATGTGAATTTCTTCCTCCTCCTCCTGTGGAGGTTCTTCAGCAGGGCTGAGGTTGGTGTCCTCGACTACAACATCCGTCGAGCTGGGGGCGTCCTCTGCCTTCGGCGATGAGTCTGAATCCACATCTTCAAAATATAAAAGAACAGATGACTGGTTAGCAGCAGGGGAGGGGCAAAGGTGACATGAGTAAGCTCATGTAGCGCAGGCTCATTTGAAGGACCACCACTACTGCATTACATGTCGATGACTGACTGTACATTGCATTAACTGAACCCTAGCCCAATCACAGTACAGTACATTGCATAAACCGAAGCCTATTTCACAGACAGTACTTAACATTGACCCAACCTAGACCGTGGATTTTGCAGGACTTACCCTCACTCACTCTCCAATATGGGCTCAGCATCCACATGGGTAGTCAATCTCTGCAACGCACCCATCAGACCTGCCACACGACTTTCCAGATGAGTGAGTGGAACCAGTGTTGCCGGACCTGTTGTACACTGCTGTTGGCAGTTGTGCGACAACTTTCCCTGCAAAGATGGCAATAGAAATTTTTAACAGAGGGCCCTTCTGCTCTTGTGCCACACACAGATAGTCATCAAAGCACTTATACCATACTGTGTGCATTTAATACAGTCCTCTACTTAATGGCCCTGGTACTTTACTTGCACATTGTTCATCATGAAAACATCGAAGTGCAGAAACTTCTTTTAACATGTCAAAAAGCAGTCTTTATAATGTGTGACAATTAGAAGCCTAGCGATACCAACATGTATCACATTTACAATTTAAGTAATTGGAGTGCATAAATATAAATTATTACTTACTCTGACTACCCTGCAATGGTCATGCCACCTCTTCCTGCACTGGAGATAGGTCCTCTTGATGGAGTCCACTGCGGAAACATGTTCTGCAGGTTTCCACACTTCCACACTTCTTTCATAGCAGATGGGTGCTGTTTTCTGCGGCCTTTCCTTGCAATCTCATCCCATCTGCTCTCTGCAGCACTGACCAGAGCCTCATTTGCATCCTGTGTGAATTTCCTTGCCCTCTTCCTATCTAAATCACCCTGCATTTGTAGTTTTTTGAACACCTGTGTTGAACTATGGTGAACTCTGCTGAAGTTTAAATGGACTCTGAAAATGGCTGATTCAGCACTGGCTGTACTATGCATGTGAGGGTGCACCCATCACGTAACCTGGAAGGTTCCAGGAAGTTCCAAAGAAAAAAAACGGGGCTTTGCGTATGCGCAGAACGGGCGTTATTTTTAGCACCGAAAAATTCAGTTTCGTCGCACAAAATCAGAGCTATTTTATCACTTCACCAAAAGTTACAAAACGTTTGGCCAGTATTTTGGCGAGAAAAAAAAGTTGTTAATTGCGAATAGTGCCAAAAAACAACGCTTTTTCTATTGGCCAATTTCTAGCCCTTAGCCTCTATTTATGAAGCCCAGAATCTCGTATGCTTTTTGACCCACTTTCTCAACCTGCCCTACCATCTTCAATGATTTGTGCACATATACCTCCACGTCTCTCTGTTCATGCACCCTCTTTAGGATTGTACCCTTTAGTTTATATTGCCTCTCCTCATTCTTCCTACCATAGTGCATGAAGAGGAGAAATGACCAGCAATACAAGGGAACCTAAAGGTGATTCAAGAGGAGGTTCTTAGTCGATTTAATATAAGTTAAAAAATGGTAATGGAAAAAATAGTGGGACTTAAAATAGACAAATCTTTAGGATCTGATGGTTTCACTAGGGTATTAAAAGAAATAGATGAGGAAATTGCAGATGCATTCGCTATAATTTTCCAAAGCTCTCCAGATGCAGGAATTGTGCTTTTGAATTATAAAATTCTAAATGTTACTCCATTATTTAAGGAGAGCAGGAAAAAGAAACCAGGCAGCTGCAGGCCTGTCAGTTTAATATCAATGTGGGGAAGTTACTGGAACCTATCATCAGAGACAGAGTGACTAAGGGCTTGCGACGATTATAAGTGGACTAAAAAGAGTCAGCATGGATTTGTGAAGTGTAGATCATGTTTGTCTAATCTAATTGAATTGTTTAAGGAGGTCAGTAGGATATTGGATAGGAGAGTGCCTGTTGATGCTGTCTATATGGAATTGCAGAAGGCATTTGATAAGGTTTTCCAGAAGAGATTATCAGCTCTAGAGGAGCAAAGAAATTTGGGTGTCCATGTACAAAAATCAGTAAAAGCTAGTGGATAGGTACAAAAAGTAATCAAAGAGCTAATGGAATATTGTGCTTTATCTCAAAGGGGTGGAATTCAAAATGAGGAAGGGATGCTTCAGTTGTATGGAGCCTTGATCAGATTCCATCGGGAGTACTGTGTTCAGTTTTGGGCATCGCACCTCAGGAAAGATATACTGACCTTGGAAGAGGTGGCGCGCAGATTGACCAGAATGTTGCCAGGCTTAAAGCTTTAAATTATGAGTTCAGGTTGCACAAATTTGGCTTGTATTCCTTTGAGTTTAGAATGTTGTGAGTTGATCTAATTGAGGTGTTTAAAATGATAAAGGGATTCGATAGGGTAGATACAGAGAAACTATTTCCTCTTGTGAGGGAATCCAGAACAAGAGCGCATCATTTTAAATTTAGAGCTAGGCCATTTAGGACTGAAATCAGGAAGCACGTTTTCCACACAAAGGGCACTGAAAATTTGGAATTCTCTCCCCTAAGACTTTGGGCCCAAAATTCATCGACATACTGCCTACTACCGCCCGCTTACAGCTGGCCTACAGCTCAAAAATGCAAGTTTGGTCAAAAAACACGTACATACCGCTAACATACCGCTTGGCGGAATATTCATCATTGACATACCGCCGAGCGGTATGCACACTGTCTGCTGTGCAGAACTGCCTGCATACCACCCAAAAAGTCCAATTTTCATGACAAACAGCCAACGTACCACCGGAGCTGCATACCGTCCTGGGAAAGGTGGTTTTACTTGATCTTAAGTGGGCGGGAATGGGCGGTCGTACTCAGAGCTGCCATTTTGAAATTGGGAACAGTCAGCAAAAGCAGCACCTTAATATTTCTGAGGTGAACAGTGACTTTACAGTGTGATTTACAGTGGGAAAGTTATTTTTATTAGTACTGAGTACATTATTAAGATCAAAGGCATTTTAGTTACATTTTTTTCATTGAAAAATCTTCTGGAGATTTAAAAAGAATGGGGCCTGTATTATCTCAGCCTGTATTGCTGACTACCTGTCTATTGCAAGAGCCAGATGGGAGAAGGTTTATTGAGCAGAGTTATCAGGGTAATGGAGGAGGTCACAAACTGAAGAGGAGGAGGAGGCCTTATCCCCAAAAGACTTTCAGGGAGACGTGCTCACACTTGGACCTGACCGATCGACGGTGCGTTCGAAGGATGCGCTTCCGAAAAGAGGTGATCAATGAGATTTGCCAGCTCAGGAAGGCAGACCTGCAGCCCAGTACCACCAACATTACTGCACTCCCTGTCGAGATGAAGGTGACTGCGGCACGTTCCTTTTATGCATGCGTTTCTTTTCAGGCATCAGCTGGGATATAGGCTGTATTTCTCAGTACACTACTCATTGCTGCATTCGACAGGTAACCGAAGCACTGTATGCACGCCAAATAGAATTTCTAAACTTCCCAATGACCAAGGAGGCTAAGAGTGAGAGGGCTTTGGGATTTGCACACATTGCCAGCTTCCCCAAGGTGCAGGGTGCTGTTGACTATAACCATATTGTCCTGCGAGCACCATTACACAAGGCGGAGGTGTACCGAAACCATGAATGACGTGAGTATCACGTGTAGTAAGTTGGTCTTACCACAGGAGAAGGGTTCTCAGCCAGATAGCGAATGGAAGACCAGCAGGAAGAGTAGTGCAAGGAAGGTAGTGCAGGGGTCCCCTGTGGTCATCCCCCTGCAAAACAGATACACCGGTTTGAGTACTGTTGGGGGGGATGACTCATCAGGGGAGGGCAGCAGCAGCCAAGTTCATGGCACCGTGGCTGGCTCTGCTGCACAGGAGGGCAGGAAAAAGAGTGGGAGTGCAATAGTGATAGGGGATTCAATGATGAGGGGAATAGATAGGCGTTTCTGCGGCCACAACCGAGACTCCAGGATGGTATGTTGCCTCCCTGGTGCAAGGGACAAGGATGTCTCGGAGCGGGTGCAGGACATTCTGAAATGGGAGGGAGAACAGCCAGTTGTCGTGGTGCACATTGGTACCAACGACATAGGTAAAAAAAGGGATGAGGTCCTACGAAACGAATTTAAGGAGCTAGGAGCTAAATTAAAAAGTAGGACCTCAAAAGTAGTAATCTCGGGATTGCTACCAGTGCCACGTGCTAGTCAGAGTAGGAATCGCAGGATAGCGCAGATGAATACGTGGCTTGAGCAGTGGTGCAGCAGGGAGGGATTCAAATTCCTGGGGCATTGGAACAGGTTCTGGGGGAGGTGGGACCAGTACAAACCGGACGGTCTGCACCTGGACAGGACCGGAACCAATGTCCTAGGGGGAGTGTTTACTAGTGCTGTTGGGGAGGAGTTAAACTAATATGGCAGGGGGATGGGAACCAATGTAGGGAGACAGAGGGAGACAAAAACGAGGCAAAAGCAAAAGACAGAAAGGAGATGAGGAAAAGTGGAGGGCAGAGAAACCCAAGGCAAAGAACAAAAAGGGCCACTGTACAGCAAAATTTTAAAAGGACAAAGGGTGTTAAAAAAACAAGCCTGAAGGCTTTGTGTCTTAATGCAAGGAGTATCCGCAATAAGGTGGATGAATTAACTGTGCAAATAGATGTTAACAAATATGATGTGATTGGGATTACGGAGACGTGGCTCCAGGATGATCAGGGCTGGGAACTCAACATCCAGGGGTATTCAACCTTCAGGAAGGATAGAATAAAAGGAAAAGGAGGTGGGGTAGCATTGCTGGTTAAAGAGGAGATTAATGCAATAGTTAGGAAAGACATTAGCTTGGATGATGTGGAATCTATTTGGGTAGAGCTGCAGAACACCAAAGGGCAAAAAACGTTAGTGGGAGTTGTGTACAGACCTCCAAACAGTAATAGTGATGTTGGGGAGGGCATCAAACAGGAAATTAGGGGTGCATGCAATAAAGGTGCAGCAGTTATAATGGGTGACTTTAATATGCACATAGATTGGGCTAGCCAAACTGGAAGCAATACGGTGGAGGAGGATTTCCTGGAGTGCATAAGGGATGGTTTTCGAGACCAATATGTCGAGGAACCAACTAGGGGGGAGGCCATCTTAGACTGGGTGTTGTGTAATGAGAGAGGATTAATTAGCAATCTCATTGTGCGAGGCCCCTTGGGGAAGAGTGACCATAATATGGTGGAATTCTGCATTAGGATGGAGAATGAAACAGTTAATTCAGAGACCATGGTCCAGAACTTAAAGAAGGGTAACTTTGAAGGTATGAGGCGTGAATTGGCTAGGATAGATTGGCGAATGATACTTAAGGGGTTGACTGTGGATGGGCAATGGCAGACATTTAGAGACCACATGGATGAATTACAACAATTGTACATTCCTGTCTGGCGTAAAAATAAAAAAGGGAAGGTGGCTCAACCGTGGCTATCAAGGGAAATCAGGGATAGTATTAAAGCCAAGGAAGTGGCATACAAATTGGCCAGAAATAGCAGCGAACCCGGGGACTGGGAGAAATTTAGAACTCAGCAGAGGAGGACAAAGGGTTTGATTAGGGCAGGGAAAATGGAGTACGAGAAGGCGGATTGCAAAAGTTTCTATAGGTATGTAAAGAGAAAAAGGTTAGTAAAGACAAACGTAGGTCCCCTGCAGTCAGAATCAGGGGAAGTCATAACGGGGAACAAAGAAATGGCAGACCAATTGAACAAGTACTTTGGTTCGTTATTCACTAACGAGGACACAAACAACCTTCCAGATATAAATGGGGTCAGAGGGTCTAGTAAGGAGGAGGAACTGAGGGAAATCTTTATTAGTCGGGAAATTGTGCTGGGGAAATTGATGGGATTGAAGGCTGATAAATCCCCAGGGCCTGATGGACTGCATCCCAGAGTACTTAAGGAGGTGGCCTTGGAAATAGCGGATGCATTGACAGTCATTTTCCAACATTCCATTGACTCTGGATCAGTTCCTATCGAGTGGAGCATAGCCAATGTGACCCCACTTTTTAAAAAAGGAGGGAGAGAGAAAACAGGGAATTATAGACCGGTCAGCCTGACCTCAGTAGTGGGTAAAATGATGGAATCAATTTTTAAGAATGTCATAGCAGCGCATTTGGAAAATGGTGACATGATAGGTCCAAGTCAGCATGGATTTTTGAAAGGGAAATCATGCTTGACAAATCTTCTGGAATTTTTTGAGGATGTTTCCAGTAAAGTGGACAAAGGAGAACCAGTTGATGTGGTATATTTGGACTTTCAGAAGGCTTTCGACAAGGTCCCACACAAGAGATTAATGTGCAAAGTTAAAGCACATGGGATTGGGAGTAGTGTGCTGACGTGGATTGAGAACTGGTTGTCAGACAGGAAGCAAAGAGTAGGAGTAAATGGGTACTTTTCAGAATGGCAGGCAGTGACTAGTGGGGTACCGCAAGGTTCTGTGCTGGGGCCCCAGCTGTTTACATTGTACATTAATGATTTAGACGAGAGGATTAAATGTAGTATCTCCAAATTTGCGGATGACACTAAGTTGGGTGGCAGTGTGAGCTGCAAGGAGGATGCTATGAGGCTGCAGAGTGACTTGGATAGGTTAGGTGAGTGGGCAAATGAATGGCAGATGAAGTATAATGTGGATAAATGTGAGGTTATCCACTTTGGTGGTAAAAACAGAGAGACAGACTATTATCTGAATGGTGACAGATTAGGAAAAGAGAAGGTGCAATGAGACCTGGGTGTTATGGTACATCAGTCATTGAAGGTTGGCATGCAGGTACAGCAGGTGGTTAAGAAAGCAAATGGCATGTTGGCCTTCATAGCGAGGGGATTTGAGTACAGGGGCAGGGAGGTGTTGCTACAGTTGTACAGGGCCTTGGTGAGGCCACACCTGGAGCATTGTGTACAGTTTTGGTCTCCTAACTTGAGGAAGGACATTCTTGCTATTGAGGGAGTGCAGCGAAGATTAACCAGACTGATTCCTGGGATGGTGGGACTGACCTATCAAGAAAGACTGGATCAACTGGGCTTGTATTCACTGGAGTTCAGAAGAATGAGAGGGGACCTCATAGAAACGTTTAAAATTCTGACGGGTTTAGACAGGTTAGATGCAGGAAGAATGTTCCCAATGTTGGGAAAGTCCAGAACCAGGGGTCACAGTCTAAGGATAAGGGGTAAGCCATTTAGGACCGAGATGAGGAGAAACTTCTTCACCCAGAGAGTGGTGAACCTGTGGAATTCTCTACCACAGAAAGTAGTTGAGGCTAATTCACTAAATATATTCAAAAGGGAGTTAGATGAAGTCCTTACTACTCGGGGGATCAAGGGGTATGGCGAGAAAGCAGGAAGCGGGTACTGAAGTTTCATGTTCAGCCATGAACTCATTGAATGGTGGTGCAGGCTAGAAGGGCTGAATGGCCTGCTCCTGCACCTATTTTCTATGTTTCTATGTTTCTATAAGGGATTCCATTCCCTCAATGTGCAGCTCGTCTGCGACCGTACACAATGCATAATGGCAATGAATGCCAATTTTCCAGGGAGCATCCATGATGCGCACATCTTGCGTGAGAGCACTGTGTCTGACCTGTTGAAGTCTGAGCCACAAGGTAAATGTTGGATGCTAGGGAACAAAGGGTACGGCCTCGCCACCTGGCTCTTGACCCCCCCTGCGGAACTCTCAGACAGAAGCCCAGCAACGATATAATAAGAGCCATATAGCCATATGTAATATTGTCGAAAAGACTATTGGAGTGCGGAAACAGCACTTTTGATGCTTGGACCACTAGATGGGGAAGCCTGCAATACCACCCTGAGCAGGTTGCTCAGCTCACAGTGGTGCGCTGCATATTGCATAATTTAGCAATCACGCGGGGACAGGAATTGCAACAGAGGACTGTGGGACCACCGTGCAGGAGACGGAGGAGGAAGAAGAGGAAAATGAGGGGGAGGAGGATGAGGAGGAGCTTCCAGATGAACCCATGGCACCAACCCCTCCAACACCACAGCGTATGCCACTGCAAAATTGCAGCAGCTCATAAATGAACGCTTTGCTTGAATGTGGAGAGCTGCATTTTGGGGCCCTGATGAATGTTATCCCAAAAGTTTGACAGTGTACAAGAGTACTTAAATTCAATTCAAACGTTTATGTACAAATGTAAAAAATATACAATTTTAAAACTTTGTAAAACTTATAATGATAACTTTGAAAAACTGTAACAACTTTAACAACTTTAACAAAACTTTAACAACGTGAAATAAACTGTTAAAAATCAAACTTCAATTATTTTAAATGAACAACTACAACAAAAGGCCCATTACTGTCCTCGACCTCGACCTCAACCGTGTGCTCCAGCACCCTTGGGACTCACCCCCACTTTCTCACTCCCACCTTTTCCTTTCCCACTGCCCCTGAGCCCGGACCTCCCCGTTGTGGTACCAAGCTGGTGTGCAGCACTGTTGCTGTTGTTGGGGGTCAGACATTGCAGGCGCAAATGAATGGGGTCTCAGGAGAAGCTCGTGTTCCGGAAGACACGGCTTCAGGGCTGGACGGGCTGGAAGCTGCTGGCAGCTCAGGTGCTGTTGACCCGACTACTATGGCATGGAGGGATTCCACGTCATGTCCCAATCCCGTCAATTGCAGACTAGCATCGACGAAATCGGCGGTTCACTTCATCGCCGTGATCAGATGCGACATATCCTCCGAGTGTCGTTCTGATAGCGCCGCGATGTTTCTGGCTATCGTAGCCATGGTCTTGAGCAGTTCTCAACCTCTGTCACCGCTGGCCTGTGACAGACGCACCACGTCCTGGTACACGCCTATCTGTCTTGCAGCAACGGACCTTTTCCGCACCAACCTCCGTCGCTGCAGAAAAGGTGCTGCAACACTGGGGGGTGCGTTGCTGCGTACCGCTTGGTCGCACAGAATCACAGGAGGCATGGGGGAATTCCCTGACGATAGACTCGATGGTGGAGGATGTACCAGCTGGCCCAGATGGAACTGGTGTGTCCTCCCCCGTCTCCACTGGCTCCAGAATCAGCGGCTCTTCCTCTTCTTCTTCCTCTTCCTCTTTGTCTTCATCATGTCTGCCAGTCGGGAGAAGGCTGGGTGACGACAGAGGTGGAGGAAGTGGGTCTGTTGTCTGGTCTCTCTGCGACGGTCTGCTCTAAATCGTCCAAGTCTGGAAGTACAACACAACATTTAAAAATGCTTGGCACCAGGGGAGGTGTCAGGGTTACATGAGTACATAGTACAGTGACTTAGCGCAGTCTTACTTAAATGTCCACCACTGCTGCAGTACTGCATTACATATCGCAGACAGACAATACATATATGCATTGCATTACAGCCCCCAACATTGCAGTACATCACATGAGCCCAACATTACAGTGCAATAAACTTACATTACATTACATGAAGCCAACATTACAGTTACATTACATGACAATACAGGACTGCAACACAGACCGGGGATTATATTAAACTGACCATCCTGTGTGGGTGGTGTTATGTCTTTAGATGCTCTGATAATGACTCCACGAGGCAAAGCACTACACTTGAACTGTAGTGACCTTAGTCCGTTCAATATAACTCCTGAGTGATGATCAACCATGGTGGCCTGCCTTTTATACTAGGCCTGGCACACCTGTACCGGTAATCTACAAGTCTCCCACTGAAGTGCCCACTGGTGGCGCACCTTAGTGACCATACAGCTGGTGTACAAGTTTCCCATAGTAGTGCCCTCTGGTGGCACATCATATGTAATAGTACAAGCAGTAAACATATCTGGATACATGACATCGCTCTCCCCCAAGTCCTTAGTGCAAATCGTCTTCATACATTGACTGTGTTCTGGGCTTAGCTCTATCTGATTGACCCTTGGAGGGTCGTTTCCAGCTTGGGTGAGTAGGTGGTGTTTTGTTGGCAGTAGAGGTGCTGGTGGTTTCTGTTTGTGAGTCCATAACCATTCCATTCTCTCCCCCCCCCCCACCACATATAGATTATGCCGGTGGCTCGTTAGATTCATAAACATTCAAGTCCAGAAAAAAAAATTGTATTTACATTATTACATTTGTGGTACAGTTGTGAGGCAAGTACATTTGACTGGTGAGGTACATTCTTGATACATACTTGGAATCAGTACAGGTGTCAGCGCCGGTGTGTGAGGACAACAAGTTCCAGGACTGCTGGATGGTGTCCAGGTAGTCAGGTGGTGGCGCGGTGCCCAGTGCTGGCAGTGGGAACCCGGTTGGCTCAAGTTGCCTGCTCTCGGGGCCTTTGCTGTTGCTCCTCGCATCGGGCAGGTTCACAGATGCTTGTGACCTCCCTGTCCTCTCCTTGCACCCTGGGTTGCTGCTGCTCCCTGAGGAGCAGTCGTCTAGCAGTGCACAGGGAACTGCTGACGCGCATGCCTGGGCGTTATTTGGTTTGGGATCCTGGCTGGTCCTGGTCCCATTTGGGAGAACAGTTGCGGGTGACCCTTCATTCCCAGGTGTAGCCTTGGTGGCGATAGGGTTTGGGGGCTGCACGGTTTGCTCTTTCAGGCTCGTGACGGTTGGTGCTATTGGGTGCCTGAGAGGTGGAGCCGATCAGGGGCAGGGTATCGATATCGGTGCCGTTGCCCTCCTGAGATCGTTTGCTCTGCAGCTTGTCTATATTAGCTGCTTGTGACCACACTCCGTGGTGCATCACCCTGGTCCCAGGGACGCAGGCTACAGCATCGGGTAGATCGCTGGACCTGTGTGCTCCCGATGGGTGTTTGCCCGCTACATTGACTGAATTCAGTTGAAATCCTACATCGCACAACGTTTCATTACTTATTGTAAATAACCTGCAGCTCTGATCGCAATCGCCCGACTTTTCTTTGCTTATTACATGTATAAAACTCTGATCATCAATTTCACATATTGTCTCTAACTTATAGTTGCTATTACATTGATAGAGAGTGTGGAACTGTCCCTTTAAGTGTGGTGGGTTGCTGGCCTCCTTTAAGAGATCCTTGCTATCTTTATCCCAATCCTCTTCTTCGCTTGGTACCATGTGTTGCTCCACCAGCGCTGCACCTCGTGGTCTGGCCGCCGCCATCTTTTTCTTCAGCGCTTCACTTTGTGGTTTGGACGCCATCTTTCCTCCATCCATGATGTCGACTGCTGTGATCATCTTCTCCCCGGGTTCTGCCACCAAAGCTGGGAAGTCGCCTTTGGATCCGATTTTCTTCCTCCGGAGTCCTGCCACTGGAGCCTGGAAGGTGCGTTCAGGTCGTCTCAGCTGGATCATCTCCACACAGTTGTACTGAGCGGTCTGTGCCTCGGGTGCTGTGCTGATCTGTTCTCTGGTGCTGGGTTTACCCTCAGGTGAGGGCTTGCTTTGCCTCTGAGTGCGGGGGACGTCGATCGCTGGAAGGATGAAATCTTCCCAGCTCCAATGTATCTTCTCCATCCACCTTCTTCCGAGGAGCGTTGGTCCATCACCTGCAACAATCCACAGCGGTAACCTGTGCACCGCGCCATCATGGAGTACCTTTACAGCCGCACTACCAACAATTGGGATAAGTTAATTGGTGTAGGTGCGCAGCTTTGCCTGAACCGGGACTAACTTGGGTCGTTCAGCTTGATTGTCCCATAGCCTCTCAAAGGCTTCTTGATTCATTACTGACTGGCTCATCCCCGTGTCCACTTCCATGAAGACTTGAGCGCCGTTTATCTCGACTTCCATTCTCAACGGGGAACATTCTGTGGTGCAGGTAAACATTCCATACACCTCATCGTGGGGCTGAGCTGCCTCTCTGACCACTCCTTCATAATCTGCGCTGGATTCATGGCCCTCTGCAGAGTCTTCATCAACACAGTGAGTCCTATTTCTTTTACACATTCGCTGGACTTGGCCCTTTGTGCTGCAGCCTTTGCACACATAGTCCTTAAAACGGCACTGGTGTGCCCGGTGGTTTCCTCTGCAACGCTAGCATGGTGCTAACCGATTAGCCCCCCTCGGCGGACTCAGAGTTAAGGGACTCAGGGGCCTGTTCTCTCTCCCCTGAGGAGATTCACGTTCTACAGTCCAGCCTCTAAAAGGCACCAGTCTGTGTACAGTACTTGCCGGGTTTGAGTCCTGAGGATGAGTCATCTACCTAGAGCCCAGGTCGAGGTCATGAATGCTTGGCTCATGATGATGGCCTTCTGCAGTGTAACTGTGGTATCCGCAGATAGTAGTCTGTGAAGAAAACCCTCGTGGCCGATTCCGATAACAAAGATATCCCACAGCGCTTCGGTGAGGTGTTAGCTGAAATCACACGGTGCCGCCAGCCTCCTGAGGTCTGCAGCATTTTTCGTGATTTCCTGGCCTTCGAGCCATCCGTGGGTGTAAATCCGGTGTCTGGCTGTGAGGATGCTCTGTTTGGGCTTGAGTTGTTCTTGGATCAGCGTTACAAGCTCCTCGTATGTCTTGGTCATTGTCTTCGCTGGTGCCAGCAAGTCCCTGATGAGGCCATAGACGGTGGGCCCACAACTGATTAGCAGGATAGCTCTGCGCTTATCAGCCAGTGTGGCTGGATCATCGCCTGTCAGGTCGTTTGTTGTGAAGAAATGGTCGAGCCTCTCCACAAAGGCATCCCAATCATCACCATCGGCGAACTGCTGCAACGTACCAAAGTTAGCCATTTTCGCATGAAAGTTCGTAATCTTGTCGCCAATTGTTATGTCTTTAGATGCTCTGACAATGACTCCATGGGGCAAAGTACTGTACTTGAACTGTCGTGACTTTAGTCTGTTTAATATAACCCCTGCGTGATGATCACACATGGTGGCCTGCCTTTTATACTTGGCCTGGCACACCTGTACAGGTAACCTACAAGTCTCCCACTGCAGTGCCCTCTGGTGGCACACCTTAGTGACCATACAGCTGGTGTACAAGTTTCCCATAGTAGTGGCACATCATATGTAATAGTACAAGCAGTAAACATGTCTGGATACATGACAGGTGGGTCAACTCCAACGCCGGTGGTGGCAACATTGCTATCCCTGACCAGTGACAGGGCACGGCTCTCTATCTCTGTCGTTCTTGCATTGGGGGTCCTCCCCCCACATACTCCGCTGATCCGCTGATAATGCAGATGTCTTCTTTTGCAGAAAATGAGTAAATGAAAGTAAAAACCTTCAATCTATTTAACATCGCAGACACACAGGTTCACACACACACACATGCACACACTCACACACACACACACACACACACACACACACACATACACATCAAAACACAGGGATGATCCTCTTGTCATTGCCTGAAAGCACAAATACATTGCTGTAACCTTAAGATAAATAACATCATCCATGTGATACTGAATCTACATTTACATGGTACATGGCACATGGGGGGTGCAGAAATAAAATCATTACTTACACTTGCTACACTCACCAGGTCATTCCACCTTTTACGACACCTATCCCCGGTGCATACCATGGTACTTGTGGAGGACACAGCATCCCTGATCTTGTTCCATATTCTGTTGTACTCTTTTGAGGTGGGAGGGGGGGGAAGGGGGTGGGGGGAAGGGGGGCTTTCTACGACCACCCTTCGTTAGGTCAGAGTATCTCTCTGTGATATTCTCCAGAAGGGTAGGTAGCTCTGTCTCGTCAAAGGCGGACACCCTCAACCTCCTGTCCTTCTCGATGTTCCTGCACTTCAACTTCTTTTTGAGCATTTCCATTATATTTATATTATTATATGATTTTTGATTTATAAAATATATCTTATTATTGTTTATATTGTATAATTATTATTTGTTATTAATATTTTTTAACTCTACAATCTGTGATTAAACTAACTAACCCTTGAATAGCTTGCTGCTCCTTCTCACTCTCTCTCCCTTGACTTCAACTCACTGCGCATGTGCGGGTAACCCCTGACCCCTGAAAAAGCTTCTCTGAAAAAAAAGGGAAAAAAAGAATTTGCGCATGCGCAGTGCCACACCGTCCATTGACAAGAAAGTTGACCTGGATCGACTACAATGCTACCTACCTGCTGCTGCACACCGCTCACCGAAAAAAAATCCACCAAAATTGCGCTCTTCGGTCTCGACGGTATGCCGGTGGTTTGAAACAACGCACCACTGACAAACACAGAAACATATATAGAAACATAGAAAATAGGTGCTTTCGGCCCTTCGAGCCTGCACCACCATTCAATATGATCATGGCTGATCATGCAACTTCAGTACCCCATTCCTGCTTTCTCTCCATACCCCTTGATCCCTTTAGCCATAGGAGCCACATCTAACTCTCTTTTGAATATATCTAACGAACTGGCCTCAACAACTTTCTGTGGTAGAGAATTCCATATGCTCACAACTCTCTGAGTGAAGAAGTTTCTCCTCATCTCGGTCCTAAATGGCTTACCCCTTATCCTTAGACTGTGACCCCTGGTTCTGGACTTCCCCAACATCAGGAACATTCTTCCTGCATCTAACCTGTCCAATCCCATCAGAATTTTATATGTTTCTATGAGATCCCCTCTCATTCTTCTAAATTCCATTGAATATAAGCCTAGTTGATCCCGTTTTTCTTCATATGTCAGTCCTGTCAACTCGGGAATCAGTCTGGTGAACCTTCGCTGCACTCCCTCAACAGCAAGAATGTCCTTCCTCAGATTAGGAGACCAAAACTGTACACAATATTCAAGGTGTGGCCTCACCAAGGCCCTGTACAACTGCAGTAAGACCTCCCTGCTCCTATACTCAAATCCTCTCGCTATGAAGGCCAACATGACGTTTGCCTTCTTCACCACCTGCTATACTTATATGCCAACTTTCAATGACTGATGTACCATGACACCCACGTCTCGTTGCACCTCCCCTTTTCCTAATCTGTCACCATTCAGATAATAATCTGCCTTCCTGTTTTTACCACCAAAGTGGATAACCTCACATTTATCGACATTATACCTCATCTGCCATGTATTTGCCCATTCACCTAACCTGTCCAAATCGCCCTGCAGCCTCTTAGCATCCTCCTCACAGCTCACACTGCCACCCAGCTTAATGTCATCTGCAAACTTGGAGATATTACATTCAATTCCTTCATCTAAATCATTAATGTATATTTTAAATAGCTGGGGTCCCAGCACTGAGCCCTGCGGTACCCCACTAGTCACTGCCTGCCATTCTGAAAAGGACCCGTTTATTCCTACTCTTTGCTTCCTGTTGCCAACCAGTTCTCTATCCACGTCAGTACATTACCCCCAATATCATGTGTTTTAATTTTGCACACTAATCTCTTGTGTGGGACCTTGTTAAAAGCTGAGAAATGGGCGGACCTTATGTCCTGACCAATTTCAGGTCCTCTGAATGCTGGGAGAATTGGAGCTTTCAAGACTGAGATAGATACATTTTTGTTAGGTAAGGTTATCAAGGGCTATGGGGCAAAGACGGGTAAATGGAGCCGAGGTACAGGTCAGCCATGATCTAATTGAATGATGGAACAGGTTCAAGGGGCAAAATGGCCTACTCCTGTTCTTATGTTCCTATGTGTCTATTGTTAAAATGTCACACTAAGCGAATTTAGGCTGGGAAACTGAAGGGCTGGTTTGGGGACTTGCTCTGGGTGTTCTGAATTGTGGGAATATGAAACCAGAGACTGCCTCTATTCTACCTGCATTTATCTAGTAAGAGCTTGTTACTATGCTCTTTTGTCTGAAATTACGACCAAATACAATTGCAGCAACAAAAAGAAAAAAAACCTGCTTGATTATTTAACATCCATACCAGATTATAATCTGATTCAGAATGTGATTGGATGGTAAGCAATTAAACACAATTTATCATCTTCAATAAAATGTTACACACTGAAGCATTATATTGTTATGGAACCATCAGCTATACAGTAATTGTGGAACAAATCGGTATAATTCCAACATTGTTGTGTAATGTGATTCTACTTGATACATTCACAAATGAGGTAACATAGCCTTGACTGGCCTGCTCCCTGTCTATGTGCTTTTCAAAGGACTCTGACTCTCTGTCTCTGCTTTGCACCCATTACCTCCAAGGCTTCTCTTCCTGACAGATGAAAAGGGAGAAATAACGTTTTCCCTTGTCATAAAATAAAGTCCTTAATGTCATAATGCCTGCAGTCACATATCACCACTGATTCTCCTGTCAGTACTGTGAATGTAGCCTGCCCTTACTCCTACACAGCTGTTTCACTTTGTCCTGCCCATCCCCCACCCAGAGCAGTAATAAGCTTTCTTGTTTTTCATCATCTTGCCTTTCAATTCATCCTAGTTCTGGCAAAACAGGATTCCATAAATTTCAGCACCCACAATAAGAGTAATGAGCTAGCAATGAATTATGAAGTAGATGCAGAATAATGATAACATTTTAATGAGTTAGGCCTGACAAAAGTGAAAGCTTTGCTTGTTTGACTGGCTTGGCACCATTCCCAAGAATTTCCTCAAATGTTGCTCTTTCACATGGGAATTGTCAAGCATAAGAAATGAAAAAGGTAATGATACCATGATGAGTCTTGTAAGTAAATAAATATATATAATATAAATTATAACACACACATTATTTCCTTTCAGGTTTGTTAATTCAAAAAATACAGTAAAAAAATCAAAAATGTTTCATTTTGAGTATATACCAGTATTCTGCTGGTGAATTATGTAGGTTAGTTTTTCACTTGCTCCATTCCCTCCCTCAATCTATTTATGTTGGCTAGCTGTAGACAACATGATAATTTGATTGAAAAAGAATGGAACCTCCCTGAGCCAGATATTTGCCTAGCTCTTTCAAGCTTGGTTCCTTCTGGTCGATGTTTTCACAGCAAATAGTTGTGAAAACTGGAGTTGCCAAGCGTGAAAGATTATGTCCTGTGACTACAATAAGGGTGCTTTAGCCTTTGCTGCTAATAAAAGGTTTCTAATTGCCCTCCAAACAGCCTGAAACAAAGCTAATTTTACTCCACACAAGATAACACTCTGTAGACACTAATTAAAGGCTTGAAAAGCTTTTATTTTCAAGATAATAAAACTGGCAAGGATATATCTAGAGCAGCGAGGGAACAGGAGTCAAGAGAAATCTGCCAGTTTCTTTGGGGTGTAATTCTTGATAGATGCACAAGCCAATTCCTGTCTTAAGTCCTCTAGATTGAAAGAGATCTTAAAACCAGCATGGCAAGGTCCAACACTTAGAGTTGACAAAACAAACCTGATGACTGTTACTCTTTCAGTGTTCATCACAAGACATTGTGTAAAAAATACACTCGCCACAAAACAAGGGTTTTAGAGTGTGGCAAATCTGCATTTGTTTAATCACAGCATTCTGCCTTTGAAGCTTTCCTCTCTCATATAAAGAGAAAGTAATGTGTGGTCTTACAAATGATCAAGAGAAATGGCAAAGCTAATGTCATTTTGTGAAAAAGAATGTTTGTGCTTTGCACCTTGGAAAGGTTTGAAATGATTAAAAGTGTCAAAGAGTGGACATGAATTCACCTGCCTCATGCTCCAAATAAATAACATAATAGAACAAATCATTGTCGGGTTTCAGTTTATATGTTTCAAAGTGGAGCTGAGTCCATGATCAGATCAGCCATGATCTTATTAAATGGTGGAGCAGGCTCGAGGGGCCAAATGGCCTACCCCTGTTCTTATTTCTTATGTTCTTATTCATTTTTTCTCTTCTTCATTGCTATTGTCTGTGGTGGAGATGCTGGCGCAGGATTTTCCGTTAAGGCTATTTGTATCTGCAATTCAGTACTTTGGCAGTTGCAGTCTTGTGCTCCATATCTGTATCCTTGGGGATTTAATTTGCATGTCTGACACCATCAGTGATGCTGGGCTGTTCTTCCTATCATAATTGAATTTGAAAATTTAAACAATTCAAAAATTCATTGGTAATATGGCCAAACGACTTGACCTGAATCCTGATTTGTGGCAGCTTCACAATGCTAAATTCCTTGGGTCTTTTTTTAGAGGCTGAAAGCCCTCAGCAGACAGATTGTTTGTTCATCAGGATGTGGCACTAATCCAGAGGGATTTTGGTAGCTTTGTCATGTGAAAATGACAGCTCACATTTTCTATTGGTTGTTTCCAGTCCTACTAACATCCATCCTTGTCATGGCGGCACCTGCTTGTGTATTTTAATGCTTCAAATACACTTAAATTGACTCTGTCGCTACTGAAATGGAGGTTACGGAGCAATGGCTTATTACAGACCAAATTTACCTCTCTGGGATATGTATTTCCTTCAGAAGGGTTTAGGTTTTTATAATCAATCTATATATATGTGTGTGCATGTTTGTGTGTGTGGTGGGTGGCAGAATAAGTATTCCAGGAAATTGGAAATGGGTTGTTTTGTGTCTTTTGATGCATGAAGCAAGTAAGGCATTTGCACACACATCGTTTTGGCTGTAATTCAAGAAGTGCCGCATTCTAAACATCAAACGAGGTTGAGTAACCATGTTATTTAAACATGGTGAAGTTTTCTGATAATGAATGGGTCAGGGAGGGAACAGAAGAAAGGCTCTGTAGTCAAAGAATAGAATTGCCATGAGCAAGGGACTGCACGAGAAAAGCAATAAGCAGGCACGTCAAACTGAGGCCACTCTGAACTCAGTGGTGGTGTGCTTATTACTGTACAAAGAAAGTATTCTCTCTAGTGAACTGAACAACTAAATATAGGTTTATATGGTTTTTCAGAAAAAATACTGAAACTGTAATTCCATTGGATTGTCAGTGCAGTTACTTTATGTACTGAAATTCATTTTAATGCATATAAATCATAAAGAATAAAAAAAACAAAACGCCTGAAATGTAGACTTAAAAATAATATTTTCTGAAAGCACAATATAATTGTTTTGAGACATTCAAACAATATGTTTTTGCTCTTTAATCACAGGATTGCTTGACATAATGTTTTATTTTAAAGCAAGCAGACTCCAATTATGCATTTAAACAGTGTGATTTGGAGTGGTTTTCTTCTGAGCTATTAGCTGTTCATCTGACTATTAGTGACTACATAGAGCATTTGAGAAGAAAATGAGTAAAATTATAAGAACATTTTAGTGCTACTAAATGTATTTTTTAAACACATTTTATATGTAATCATTTCAGGTCTGTGCCCTGATTAGAATTTAGTCTTGAAGACATGGAAGCTGACAAGGGACATACAGTCAAGGCAAAGTGAGAAATATTAACTATTGATTATATTGATCTGGGAGGTTAAATGGCAGATTACTTTGGTTCAGGTTACCACCATCTCTCAAAAGCTGAGTATTAGCTTTTAAATGCTAAGAATTTCTGAACTGACATCTGAAACCACACATGGTTTGATTGTGTGGTAAACATTATAGTACATCAATTGGAACAAAGGCTGAATTCAAAGACTGGAGAGCTGTGCTATGGAAGAAAGCATTTCATAGCCAGTTATGTCTTGTGGGAAGAAAATGCCTGGGTGATTGCCAAATTATTGAAGTCAACAATTTACAAAGCATCACAAAGAATAAGTCAGTTACTGGCCAAACAATATATAGGATATTACACTGATGATGGTGTGTTGTAATCAATAATCAATATGCTAGTAGAAATGAAAATCATGCTCTTTTTATTCATATTTAGTGTTTCTAAATTGTTAATTGTAAATTGTTTCTAAACTATAGCTGTTAAACAATAACTATATTATTCAGTAGAAAATCTGTAATATAAGGGGTAATTTTTTTCTCTGGTTGCTAATATGAGAAAGTAAGTCAGTGTAACATGGCCTTTCCTTGCACAACATGTGTCTCCCTTGTTTCCTGTACTACAAATGAGCTAAGGATCCTTTATTAGTCAGATTCTCCACATTTGCTTTCTTTCAGCATTCAATGTCAGGAAATGCATATGTATGGATGTTGGGTGAGGAAAGGATTGTGCTCAGCTGTGATGCCTTTTATGATTGAACAGCTGATGGAAACATGCCACATGATGCATGGAGAAAAGAAGAGAAACGGTTGGGGAAAAAATCTGAACCTCAAAAAATTCCAAACCTGAAACTGGCAGTGCATTTACATTCTCCACTTAGAATAAAAATGTGAGGAGTCTATTTGCCTCTGTGCAAAGTTAAAAAATGTTTAACTAACTTTACACACAGAGGGAAATTTACCCCATTATTCTTTAATTAAGAGAACTAAAATAACATCTATTTTCAATAAACAGCTTGCAAATAGAATTGGGCTTTTCAATGAAGATTCCTATCACTGCTTTGCTTCTCCCTCAGCAACAACTTGTGTGGATTCACAAAGAACCTCTCAATAGTTTTGTTGCCATTGCCGTTGACACTTTGGAACTCACTCATCGTCATACAGTATTTCACACTCAGCTGTTGAGGACTGTTCACTTTTTACTTACAAAGATTTATTAATTTCTAATCTTAAATACTATAGCTGCAATATTATTCTTTATATTTACAAGCATACAAACAATGACAGGCAGGAAAAGACCAATTGATCCATCCAATCTGTCCCACACAACAGTGATGCCTTGTGCCTCACAATATACCATTCAAAAGAATTAATACAATACAACAAAAACAAAGAGCTAGCTTGGATAATGAATGGTTGCTGGGTTATTTCATACAAATGGAACAATAACAAATTATATTTATATAGCGCCTTTAAAATAGTGAAATGTCCCAAGGCGCTTCACGGGAGTATTATGAGACAAAAAATGTGACACCAAGCCACATAAGTAGAAATTAGGGCAGGTGACCAAAAGCGTGGTCAAAGAGGTAGGTTTTAAGGAGTGTCTTGAAGGAGGTAGAGAGGCGGAGAGGTTTAGGCACAGAATTCCAGAGCTTAGGGCCTAGGCAACCGAAGGCATGGCCATCAATGATTGAGCGATTATAATCAGGGATGCTCTAGTGGGCAGAATTAGAGGAGCGCAGACATTTCTGGGGGTTGTGGGGCTGGAGGACATTAGAGATAGGGAGGATGAGGCCATGGAAGAATTTGAAAATAAGGATGCGAATTTTGAAATCGAGGCATTGATTAACTGGGAGCCAATGTAGGTCAGCGAGCACAGGGGTGATGGGTGAGCGGGACTTGGCGTGAGTTAGGACATGGGCAGCCGAGATTTGGATCACCTCTAGTTTATGTAGGGTAGAATGTGGGATGCCAGCCAGGAGTGCGTTGGAATAGTCAAGTCTAGAGGTAACAAAGGCATGGATGAAGGCTTCAACAACAGATGAGCTGAGGCAAGGGCGGAGACGGGCGATGTTATTGAGGTGGAAATAGGCAATCTTAATTATGCTGTGGATATGTGGTTGAAAGCACATTTCAGGATCAAATATGACACCAAGGTTGCGAATAGCCTGGTTCAGTCTCAGACAGAAGTTGTGGAGAGGGATGGAGTCAGTGGCTAGGGAACGGAGTTTGTGACGGGGACCGAAAACAATGGCTTTGATCTTCCCAATATTCAATTGGAGAAAATTTCTGCTCATCCAGAACTGGATGTTGGACAAGCAGTCTGGCAATTTAGGGACCGAGGCGGGATCGAGAGAAGTGGTAGTGAAGTAGAGCTTCGTGTCATCAGCGTACATGTGGAAACTGATGCTGTGTTTTCAGATGATGTCGCCAAGGGGCAACATATAGATGAGAAATAGGAGAACAAGAGTGAAGCAGAAATCAAGGTGAATGGGATTAAATTACAGGAAAGAATTAATGAGCACTGTATACTGTTGCCATGCTAGTCACTATACCAACCATTTATTGTTTTCTTTCTCTTAGCACCGTGCTTCTGAAACTAGAGCAAACCTGTTGGTCTAGCACATGCAAATAGAAGAAAAAAAGGAAGAGGCGATCTTAACTCCCTGTTGCTTAGTTCATTTATTTTGCATCTGCAATTGTAAATTAATCATTCAGAGTAACATCAATTTACTTGTAATTAATCATACAGGGAGGAGCTAAATAATTCCAGTAATGTGCAGCTCATTATCAAAACATCATTTACTAGGCTGTGCACAGCTCCTGCCAGTTGCTAGGAGCATTGAGATGTGTGTACAGTATGTGAAAGTATAACACGCAGAAACAAAATTGGTATTGATTTACAGCAATATAACAAAGATAAACAGCTACAATCCTGTGGTTTCTATTTTAATAGCATAATGCAACAAAATCATTATTTTGTTTCAGAAGCTTGAAAAGCAAATCAAAATTAATCTAATCAATATCGCCTGCTCAGTTTTACACTTAAAAATATATATTCTGTATTACTGGCTCTCCTGTTATATGATGTGGTACAACCAAAAGAAAGAAAAGAAAGAAAGACTTGCATTTATATAGAGCCTTTCATGACCACCGGACATCTCAAAACGCTTTATAGCCAATGAAGTACTTTTGGAGTGTAGTCACTGTTGTAATGTAGGAAACGCGGCAGCCAATTTGCGCTCAAGCAAGCTCTCACAAACAGCAACGTGATAATGACCAGATAATCTATTTCTTTTTTGCTATGTTGATTGAGGGATAAATATTGGCCAGGACACTGGTGATAACTCCCCGGCTCTTCTTTGAAAAATAGTGCCACGGAATCTTTAAAGTCCACTTAAGAGGGTAGAAGTGGCTGCAGTTTAACGTCTTATCTGAAAGACAGCTATTCTGACAGTGCAGTGCTCCCTCAGCACTGCACTGGAGTGTCAGCCCAGATTTTTTGTGCTCAAATCCCTGGAGTGGGATTTTATTATCAACCTGTCCTATGAATGACCAACCACAATTGTCTGAATAGTGCTATCATGATGAACGACACAGCTAGCGTAGGTAATGGAGAATTCCACAAATTTGGAAAGTCATCATTATAGAAAACATTACTCTGGGGAATGCAGAATTAAAGTACACAACCCACCTACTACAATACTAGAAAAAAAATTGTATGCTTTTCTAATATTTTGGGGAGAAATGTTACAAAGAAAGAAAGACAATACTTTCAAAAGTAAGGGTTGGCCTGCAGTGGCTGTAACACAATCTTAGGGTTCCAATGACTACATCAACAGTTGTTGCAGTTTATGATAGAATCAAAATCCATTGATTGTGTTACAGTCTATTAACACAGTACAACCCAATTTTTTGTACTTGACATAGCGTAGGAATTAGGTTTAGCAGAGATAAGGGTGTTATATAAGGCAGGAATTTCAATTGCAATGATACTTCTTTCAGCTTAGTCAGAATTATGAACCAAAGCACTATTTGGTTTTCGGTACAATACTTACATTTTTACCCACCTGTTTTATGTTTTTTTTTCATTCTTACAATGTCATTAGCCAGGGTTTACTGTGAACTGCTAGCATATGTGACCACAGCACTGAAAAATCAATTCTTGCAGCTCAAACTTGAAAAATGCAGAAAAGAATTACACTGTCAGCACCAGGTCAAACTACAAGTTGAATTAATCTGACGTGGAATTACTTTTGTTTGTATGCATAGTTCATTACTTTACAAGTATCCATCAGGATCCTAAGTACAGCACTAGTAACTCTTGTGCATATTAAAAACCCTGGGCACTAGCAGAATAAGCTTAGGTGGCAAAATGTTAATTATCTCAAACCAAATTTGTTCCTTTCCCTTGACAACGGGTACTGAAATACATAGCAAAATGCAGAGTCAACATCTGTTTCTCAGGGCATGGAAAATGGGTTGAGGCTAATTCCACAGCCATAAGTTAATGCAAGGCAAACATACCTCTTCTCGCTGGAGATTATTTGAGAGTTTATGGAGTTGCAAACTGAACACGCATTTTTCTGTCAGCTGTCAAAGGCTCTTTGCACAGTGGAAGTTTTAAGCTTGTTTATATGTGCTAAAACTAGTTTTGCCTCAATGCAAATATAATTGCATTGAATTGATTTATAATAAATTCTTTTTGAGGTCGTTTATCATAACGCACTTTTCTTTACATTGCTGTGTCCATGTTTCGTATAGAGTATACACTTCTCTTTTAATGTCTTGTTTATTCTGAGACTCACCACCGTAATTGAAACTGAGTGTTCTAATCTGCTAGTGCATATTGAATAGAGCTGTCCTGTTCATACTGATGGCAATCAACAGAGTGGCTCTGTGTGGAATATATTTTGTGTAAACGTATTCAGCATGCATATGTATATGTTTTCCCAGACATGGTTTTGTTTGTTTCTTTCAATTGAAAAGATAATCAGAGTGGATGCATTGGGCAGAATAGGGGGAATTGGTCTTCAGAGGGTCTCCAGTTTATATTTACATGTCCTAATTTGCATTAGCATGACACTTAACCTGTGTAATTTGGTCGAGTGAAAAATACAGTGGTCTTGCACACATTCAGCTGAATTTTGAATTTCAAGGGGAGATCTCGGAATCTAGTCCAAACTTCATTTGAGAGTACACATGGGATAATTATTGCTGTGGAACCTAGGCTTGTAATTGTAAAAGCCAAGCCAATTTACTAGAATTTCCCTATTCATATTTTATCTATGGACCTGTTCCATTAGATAATGTTTCAAAACTTTATTAATTCCCAATGAACCCAAGTCAGGTGTTGATTCAGACTAGAGATATCTGTACTGGCAAAGACATGAAGAAATTGTTTGGCCATTAACTCCTCTTTCAGTCTTTCTTAGTCATAACTCTGACCCTAGAGATCTCCCTTGACTTTTCTAATTTTAGCTTTGTGCCCTTGCCTTGACCTTAATTCCTCCCTGTGCTCCCCTGTGGCTTTTTCTGAACTGGTATCCTAACGTTTTAATCTCTCACTGTAGATTTGTTTACACTCATGCCTCAATATATGAGTTTTCCCTGGAGTTCTAACTTATTATCAATCACACTTATAGACACTAAAACTTCAACCCTCTTGATAAACTTATTCACTAACTCATTCACTATCATTTGATGTTTGTAGTCATTGGCTAATTAGTGTCATTATTATACCTACCCAAAGTAGCTGCGAAATTGAAAAGTACTGTGTACTAAAGGAGCCATAATCTTTAGCATTTCAACTATTCACTGTCACAAATTTTGAAAGGTCAAAGGGCTACATTATTTTTATTTTCTTCAAAGGTATATGCCAAATTTTGTGTATTGTGTCTCAGAATGTCATTTAATTTTGTAAAAGAGTGCAGTATAATGCGAAAGAACAAATATTAATAAATTAAATTTGTTTCTGACATTCTTTTGTTTGAGTACCATATGAAAAAATAGTCTCACACAACATAGCAAAATGAAAGAGACATTTCCTTCTGCAGATTTTCAAGTGGCCACAATAAAACATATTTTGATTAAACCAGAAAACTAAGGCTATTTGAATTCCTTGATCCTTAGTCAGGGCTCTGACAGTGACAGCTTCTTTATTGAATTGACAGTAAAATTGTTTTCATCTTGTACACAGCTGAAAGTGACATAATAGATGTTGTGGGGGCCAAGTTTGGTACAGTATGAAATAAGAGTGCCACTGCTTCAAGCACCACTTGGTCTCCCCTCTTCCTTAGTAGTCAACATCACGAACAAAATAGGAAAATTGTAATGCATATGTTGCACTTTTCCAGGTACGCTACAAAACATGGATGACTAAAGTAAATAGAATCCTGCCCAAAGATGATTGGGCAGAAATTCCAAGGAGGACTAAAATAAAATGCGCACTTACCTGAAGCTGTTGCACCCGCAGGAACTCCCGAACCACAGGCCTCCTCTCCCTGCGACGCACAGCACTTGCACGTTGGGACGTCTGCAGGAATCACGTGCGCCTGGACACATAATCATAGGTAAGTATTTTCTCATTCATTGTAATAGGAGTTTCATAAGTTACGAAACTCCTTTTACAATGAATGAGAAAAACCCCAAAATTCACAAAAAATACATAAAGCATTTAAAAAACACCTCACATAATAAACTAATAGAAATTAAAAATGTTACACGTTTTTTAAAAGAAAAAAAATTCCCATTTTAAAAAAAAGTTAGGGTTAGGGTTTAAAATAACATTATCTGAATGGACAGGGTTTTAACATAAATGTGTTTTTAACATTTTTATTTTAATCATGTTTTTTCTACATTTTTAAATTCTTACGCCTGTAAAAGTAGCTATGTGCCTGCATTTTCAGGCGCAAGAGTTTTGAGAACATTTGCCGTGCAAGATATGGACTGAGAGGAGGAGAAACTTCTTCACTTAGCGAGTTGTTAACCTGTGGAATTCCCTACTGCAGAGAGTCGATGATGCCAATTCATTGGATATATTCAAGAGGGAATTAGATGTGGCCCTTACGGCTAAAGGGATCAAGGGATATGGAGAGAAAGCGGGAAAGGGGTACTGAGGTGAATGATCAGCCATGATCATATTGAATGGTGGTGCAGGCTCGAAGGGCTGAATGGCCTACTCCTGCACCTATTTTCTATGTTTCTATGGGTAAATAGCCCAAGCTTCCACGTACAAATGTCCTTGCTCACGATCTGAGGATGATCTGTCAAGCTCCAGCTTGACAGATCGGGAAAGCCGGTTTTCAGCGCATGAGCATTGCACGCTAAAAACCCAGTTTTCTGATGCCTTCCCGGGTCCGTAGAAACATCATATGGACCCGGGACATCAGAAATTCTGCCCCAATATTCATTTCTTCACCCTTCACATCACAGTCATGACACACATCGACCACTAAATCTCTGATTACTATTGAGCATCCTACATGTTGATAAAATGAATGATAACTATCTGAATTGATATGTTTGTTTTTTCAGGCTTCAGATTCAAACTATTACTGGCCTTGTACAAAGGGTCTCTGGGGACAGCCTCACCAGACCAGACAAGTAGATGTCTCAGATGGATAGCCCCTCCCCTAATTGCCAAGGCAGCTCGTGTCTCAGTTGTATAGCTACTTGAACAACATGGAATCCTGATAGATTGGATGCACACAACAACACTCTTTACTTATTTAGATTTCAAGCAACTGCCTGCCAATCATTTCTTTACAGCCTTTGACACTAGAAGCCTGAAACATGGAGCATGTAAACGTTTTGACATTTTATTGAAAACACCACATTGCATATGCAGGAAAGACAAGCAAACAACAAAATGTCCTACTTTAACTGCAAGGCATTCATTGTCTTAAAGTACAGGCATAAACAACTAGTTAGTGGTTGTTTGAAGTGTGACTATTTTTTATGCTTCTTATGTGTTGTGATATTGAGCTATACAGACCAGATCAATCAGGGAGGAGGAGTGTGAAATATTAGATGAAATAAACATAGTGAGAGAGGAAGTATTAAGGAGTTTAGCAGCTTTGAAAGTGGATAACTCCCCAGGCCCAGATGAAATGCACCCCAGGCTGTTAAGAGAAGCAAAAGAGGAAATAGCAGAGGCTCTAACCATCATTTTCCAATCCTCTCTGGCTACAGGTGTGGTGCCAGAGGACTGGAGGACTGCTAATGTTGTACCTTTGTTTAAAAAGCGAGAAAGGAATAGACCGAGTAATTACAGGCCAGTCAGCCTAACCTCAGTGGTGGGAAAATTATTGGAAAAACCTGAGGGACAGGATAAATCTTCATTTAGAAAGACAGTGGTTAATTAAGGATAGTCAGCATGGATTTGTTAAGGGAAGGACATGTCTGACTAACATGATTGAATTTTTTGAGGAGATAACAAGGAAGGTCAATGAGGATAGTGCATATGATGTAGTGTATATAGATTTCAGCAAGATTTTTGATAAGGTCCCACATGGCAGACTGGTCACAAAAGGAAAAGCCCATGGGATCCAGGGCAAAGTGGATCCAAAATTGGCTCAGAGGCAGGAAGCAAAGGGTAATGGTTGATGGGTGTTTTTGTAAATGGCTGTTTCCAGTGGGGTTCCACAGGGCTCACTATTAGTTCCCTTGCTTTTTGTGGTATACATCAATGATCAATGAATCAATGATTGTGACATACATCAATACTCGGAACTCCTTCACGGCAAACGAGCCAAAGATAAGCAGAGGAAACGTTTCAAGGGCACCCTCAAAGCCTCCCTGATAAAGTACAACATCACCACTGACACCTGGGAGTCTCTGACCAAAGACCGTCCATGTGGAGGAAGTGCAGCCGGGAGGGCGTTGAGCACCTCGAGCCTCATCGCCGAGAGCATGCAGAAATCAAGTGCAGGCAGCGGAAAGAGCGTGCGGCAAACCTGTCCCACCCACTCTTACCCTCAACGACTATCTGTTCCACCTGTGACAGGGACCGTGGTTCTCGTATTGGACTGTTCAGTCACCTAAGAATTCACGTTTAGAGTGGAAGCGAATTTTCCTCGATTCCGAGGGACTGGCTATGATGATGATGAGACTTGAATATAGGGGTATGATTAAGAAGTTTGCAGATGATACTAAAATCGGCTGTGTGGTTGATAATGAAGAATAAAGCTGTAGACTGTAGGAAGATATCAATCAACTGGTCAGGTGGGCAGAACAGTGGCAAATGGAATTCAATCCGGAGAAGTGTGAGGTAATGCATCTGGGGAGGGCTAACACGGCAAGGGAATACACATTAAATGGTAAGACACTGAGAAGTGTAGAGGAACAAGGGGACCATAGAGTGCATGTCCACAGATCCCTGAAGGTAGCAGGCCAGGTAGATAAGGTGGTTAAGAAGGCATATGAATTCGCCTTTATTAGCTGAGGCATAGAATACAAGAGTAGGGAGGTTATGCTTGAACTGTATAAAACACTAGTTAGGCCACCGCTAGAGTGCAGTTCTGGTCACCTCATTACAGGAAAGATGTGATTACACGAGAGGGGGTACAGAGGAGATTTATGAGGATGTTGCCTCGACTGGAGAATTTTAGCTATAAGGAAAGGTTGGATAGGCTGGGTTTGTTTTCTTTAAATCAGAGGAGGCTGAGGGGAGATCTTATTGAGGTTTATAAAATTATGAGGGGCCTAGATAGAGGGGATAGGAAGGACCTATTTCCCTTAGCAGAGGGGTCAACAACAAGGGGGCATAAATTTAAAGTAATTGGTAGAAGGTTTAGAAGAGATTTGAGGGGAAATGTCTTCACCTAGAGGGTGTTGGGGGTCTGGAATTCACTGCCTGAAAGGGTGGTAGAGGCAGAAACCCTCATCACATTTAAAAAGTATTTGGACGTACACTTGAAGTGCCGCAACTTACAAGGCTACGGACCAAGAGCTGGAAAGTATGATTAGGCTGGATAGCTCTTTGCTGGCCGGCACGGACATGATGAGCCGAAATGGCCTCCTTCCGTGCTGTAATTTTCTATAGTCTTGTGCTGATTTAGCTCATCTTAACCAGAGCAGAAGTAGAGACTCTACTATTGGCCTCAGTGGGTCTGGATTAGAATCATAGAATGATAACGCACAGAAGGAGGCCATTTGGCCCATCATGCCTGTGCCGGTTCTTTGAAAGAGCTATACAATTAGTCCCACTCCTCTGCTCTTTCCCCACAACTCTGCAAAATTTTCCACCGAGTATTTATCCAATTTCCATCTGAAAGTTATTATTGAATCTGCTTCCACAACCCTTTGAGGCAGTGCATTCCAGATCATAACATCTTGCTGCGTAACTTTTTTCTTTCATGTCACCTCTTGTTCTTTTGCCAATCGCCTTGAATCTGCGTCATCTGGTTACCGACTCTTCTGCCACTGGAAACAGTTTCTCCTTATTACTCTATCAAAACCCTCATGATTTTGGACACCCCTATCAAATCTCCTCTTAATCTTCACTGGACTAAGGAGAACAACCCCAGTTTCTCTAGTCATTAGCAACTGGAGGAGGGCCTATCCATCCAAGGCATCTACTGTCTGGTCTGGTGTGGCTCTCCCTACAGATAGGGGAAAAAATTAGCAAGGATTCCTATAAGTCCAGCTTCTCTTCATTGACTCCTGTTGGAAAATGTATGTGTGTGGGCATCAGATGAGGATGAGTGATTCCCTCCATGGCCAAATAGTATGCTGACACTCAAGCCTGGATTTTACAATCAGTATGAAAATAACACTGATTTGAAAATCTAGGCTGACAGGTGAAGAATAGGTTTGGACAAGATAGCAAAGTGCTACATCACCTTTGAAACTAAGATTTACCCGCTGAGTCATAGGAGGGTGGGACTTTAACAAAATGTTAGTGGTAGCAGCTACTCATGCAGGGCTGGGTTTTGCTGAGATGGTGGCGGGTAGCGTACTGCGGGATGGAATTGAGGACACTCGAGTCAAAGGCAGGGTCTCGGTTAAGGAGATCTTCGAAGTGCTCCTTCCAGCGTGTCCTGACTGCCTCGGTGTCCTTGATGAGTGTCTCCCCATTCTTGGCCAGCAGTGGAGTGGGGCCTTGGGTGCTTGGGCTATAGGTGGACTTGACTGCGGTGAAGAATTCTCGCTCATCATGGCTGTCGGCTAGCTGCTAAATCTCCTGTGCTTTCCACTTTCCATAGCTTGGGAGCCTATTATCAGCAAGGGCAGACATTGACGACAAGGTTCAACACCGCCTCCGGTGCACCAGCGCAGCCTTTGGCCGCCTGAGGAAGAGAGTTTTTGAAGATCAGGCCCTCAAATCTGGCACCAAGCTTATGGTCTACAGGGCTGTAGTGATACCCGCCCTCCTGTATGGCTCAGAGACGTGGACCATATACAGTAGACACCTCAAATCGCTGGAGAAATATCACCAACGATGTCTCCGCAAGATCCTGCAAATCCCCTGGGGGACAGACGCACCAATGTTAGTGTTCTCGATCAGGCCAACATCCTCAGCATCGAAGCACTGACCACACTCAACCAGCTCCGTTGGACGGGCCACATTGTTCGCATGCCTGGCACAAGCCTCCCAAAACAAGCCCTCTACTCGGAACTCCTACACGGCAAGCGAGCCCCAGGTGGGCAGAGGAAACGTTTCAAGGACACCCTCAAAGCCTCCTGAGAAAATGCAACATACCCACTGACACCTGGGAGTCTCTGGCCAAAGACCGCCCTAAGTGAGGGAAGAGCATCCGGGAGGGCACTGAGCACTTCGAGTCTTGTCGCCGAGAGCATGCAGAAAGCAAGCACAGACAGCGGAAGGAGCGTGCGGGAAAGCAGATTCCGCACCTACACTTTCCTTCAACCACTGTCTGTCTCACATGTGACAGAGGCTGTAATTCCATATTGGATTGTTCAATCACCTAGGAACTCACTTTTAGAATGGAAGCAAGTCTTCCTCGATTTTGAGAGACTGCCTATGATGATGATGAATGTATAAAATGAATGCATTCCATTGAAAGGGAGTGGCCGCCCCTTGGCTCAGTAAATATCACTGCAGTATAAATTAGACTCAACTGGCAGGAGATATATCCATTTTTACTTTCATCTAAACCTGCAGCTCCTATTATCCTGCAGTTAGATGAGGTACGGGGAAAGAATCCAAATTTACAGCTGTTCTGAATTGAACAGCAAAAATGAAATGTCTATTAACAGAACACAAAAATGTGACTGCTCCTCTTCTGGATGCTGATTTAAGACTGGCTGAAAAGCAAATGGATTCAATTGAAACTTGTGTATATACAAAAAAGTCTGCCGACTTTCAATCTTTATTAATATTCTATTGTGTCTGACACATCAAGGGACATGTCCTTGTTGAGGTTGATGGTGGGTTTAAGTGCTAGTGGATCAACAAATTTAAAATTAATTTTTCAAGTGTAAAGGGGAACATAAGCACAAATAGGTTTCATTGATCAATAGATAACGTGTTTTTTATTGGCCTGTGGAGAAATCTCATTGACCAAGAGATAAGCTGATTTATTAATACATAGTATCTGTTTAAACTTTGTACATTATAGTTCTGAGTTCTGATGAAGGGTCACAAAGGGACACAACTCTGTTTCTCTCCACACATGCCACCTGACCTGCTGAGATTTCCAGCATTTTCTGTTTTTATTGTACAATATAGGGCAGTTTTCTGACTTCGCACTCCTGATAGGGAGCCTCGCCTGCTGGTAATTTGGGCGCAACCTATGCAAGATTTTTGACCATTCATTTAAATGGTCAGATAAGCATGCACAGAGTGCACTGAAATTGTGCATAGCTAGGTGCCACAGATAGCAAATAAACGAATAATCAGACAAACTGTTTTTGATGGTGTTGATTGAGAGAGGAAAGTGGTCCATGCTGTTTCAGGCGTGAGCCCTGATTGCCTTAACTAAGATGGCGGGTCGAGACTTCCAGCCTGGAATAAGCATGCACATGCCACACGCCACATTGGACCCTAAGGCGCCCTTTTATGACTTTAATCCAATTTCTAGGCTATTAATGTTTTTATTATATGGAGAGACATGCCTTGGCTGTACTACGTGGAAATATGCTTACTCATTATCCTGTACATTAATTCACTCCCACTTAAAACCACTGATGAAAATAAAACCTGTTTACCACCAAATGGCTACAGCACATTCCTTGCAGTGAGTCATTGATTATGTAAATACATCTTGCGTTCTCCAGGCATGTTGACGCCCTACGAAAGTGTGGGTTTGTTTTCATTAATCATCGGTAAGATTAACAGGAGAAAACCTGAATTCGCAGTTATTATTATAAAATCCACGCCAAGGGAGTTCATATAAGTCTCTAAATTACAAGAAGTAGATTCATTTTTTCAGACGGCAGCTGTTGATGATTCTGATATTCCCATTTACATCTCTTCTAGACCCATCTTTTGTTTCTTTACTTGCCCCATTTCTGTTTCCATTTGCTTTGTACCATCACACCTTTTGTCATTTAATTGCTCCTGCCATCCACCCTATCACAGACCATGGCGGCGGTAAGTGGGGCGGCTAGTGAGGTGGCAACATCCAGGCAACAATCATCATTTGCAACTATGTCACAGACATACTGCCACCCCTGGATTCAATTGTGGCAGTGATTGGTCAAGGCACCACCTCATGCCTATCTCACTCACTCACAGGCCAGCTCTCCAGAGGCTGAGTCGGCAAAGTCGGGCTGCTAATAGACAGGCAGATGTGGAACTGGACCTGGTGGAAATGTCCAGGGAAAGCACAGCGATGCACCGTGAGATCATTGATGCACTGGGGTGGATCCCCGTGAGCATCGACAAGCTCACTGCGGCTGTTACAGAGGTAGGGTTGCAGATTGTCGCTGCGAACCGTGAGTCCAGCGAGGTCATCATTGCCCACACACAGAGGTTGATGGCCTCAAGCAGCAACAGTGGAGTTCCAGAGAGTGTGGCGAGTGCCCTTGATCATGTAGCAGACTCGGGCGCATCGCAGGCACAAGCTCTGCTTCAGCTTGGGCAAGTGATGCAGTCCATTTCTGCCTCCATACTCTCTGCGTTCTCCACTGTCCCATGGGAAAGTGATGGTGTCAAAGCAGGCCAGCAAGGTTGTTAAGGCCCAACCCTGTCAGCGATGGAGTGGTTCCAGTGAAATGGGAGGTGGTGGTATTCCTCAGGATGACAGCATTCCAGCTCCCACCAATCACTCGCCAACCGAGCACCAATGATGGTTGACCCCCGAACCGCCTGTGACTGGTAAAACTGAGGAAGAGATGCATCAGCTGGAAGCTGGGCCTTCCAGGCCAGGAGCTGGTTCAGTGCATCTCCTCAATGTGGTGTCATGGCATGCAGCAAGACTGCTAGAGGCCTGCTGTGTTGGGGACTCAGACAATCGAGATGGCACTGAAGTATCCAGTCTTAAGGTGCAAGGGTGCACTGGACCTGTGCCTGTATTTCCCACCTGCAATCCCTCCCACTGACCCTGCAAATTGGGCTCGGGGAAGCATGAGTGATTGGGGGAGGGAATGGTAGGGAACCAATTGAAGGCCCCATTTTCCTCACAAATCTCATCTCAAACACTGATGGTATCCGTCAGTGGCTCCTTTTACCATTACTTCGTGCCATACCTCCCACCACCTCCAACCCAAAGCAAAGAAGAAAATAAAACAAAAGAGAGCAGCAGAAGAGAAAGAGAGGCAGTAGGTTAAAACGAGAAAGAGCAACATGACAACGTTAAGGGTAGGTAATGTTCTCTGAAATACCATTCGCAATGTCACAGGAGATTGACTCATAATATACATTTGCAAACACTTTCTGTCAAACTTTACCATTATGTCCACATTTGTAATGAAACAACCTGTAAATTGTCACACTGCTCCCAGTGCACATGTTGCAGTACAAGCACTGGGAAGTTATAATTACAGCGTGACAAGTTTACATAGTCAGTTTCCATTATGAATGTGTTCCAAGGAATTAATAATGGAAATGCAAAGGTAAGGACTGAATGTATGACTTTAAAATGGGGCTGAATTCCAATTGCACGCCCTGATCCAATTATCCCTTGGCTTCTAACCTCACTCATTGTACCTGAAGATTACACTTAGTCTTGATTCCCTGCATGCAACGCCATGGGAGATTGAACTAGTTCGCCATAAATTGTAGGCACTTGACGTAATTGTCTCTATAGCTATTGAAATATAATCTTATTTTATGCTATCCTTTTCAATAGGCTTAACACGGAGAGAGCATTCCTTTCAACATAAACACGAAATGAATTGCAAGAACCTCTGGGGAATAGGGCTCTGAATGGTCAGTCACCATCTGATTCACACACAGAGCTTTTAGAATCTAAAATTGGAAGCAGCATTGTGGTTATTACCATAATCATTTCCTTAGTGTGCCTCCTATCACTGTAATTCAGTTCTTTGAATCCATGAATAGGGCCCTTTTTCCTTTATAATTCTAATGAAAAGGGAGAAATTTTGGACACAAATCATCATAATGACATCAACAATATGATATTACTGAAAATAACGGAAGAAACAGCAGTAAATGGAAAGATAGAAAATCAATTTTCTATAATGAATTATTGTTTCCAATTGCGTAATCAAAGATGAAGAATGTTACCTCAATAACTTAATTAAACAGTGAGGCATTTAAAAAAATTGCTGCGTTTAATGAAAGATTCAGGGCTAGAACCTCCACTTTTTTGCATGCTTAATGTCCACTTAACACCCATTTTACCGCTGATATGACGTATAACGCCCATATATCACCCATTTTGGCACAAAATGGAAACTGACGGGCATTTTTAGGAAACTTATCACTGAGAGTTACTTTCCCCATGTGCTTAACGCCAGGAAAAATATTACCGCCCACTTTTTTGGGGCGGAATCATCAGAATGGGCAAAATCAATGCCCAAAATATTGCCCAGCGTTACTTTCCGCATGGAATTAATGCCAATAATACCGCCCACCCATTTATTTTTTGTCATAAAGAGCATATTTGGCGAAACTAATGCCCAGGAGATCGGCGAGCGTCACTTTCACCATCTCGCACACATATCGCCCGCAATATCGCTCGCCCGAAAAAACGCTCAGAAAAAGTGGAACTGTTCTGAACGAACGGCAGCAGTGTGGCTGGCATTTTTAAAATCGCAGGTCGCTTCATTCAAAAGGCTGCCTCAATTTCAGGGGAGTTTGCACTGACTCTGGAGTTCTTCTCAGGTGATGTGAACATCTCAACAGATGTGATGTGAACAGACATATTTTCAGACTCTGGACTATTGGGGTTTTACTCCAGGTGTATTTTAGTGAGGAAATCATTGCTTCTGATTAATCGCTATTATGCTTTCAATGTAATGGGGCCACTAAACAATAACTGTGCTGAAGCAGCGCTTCAGATGTCTTGACCACTCAGGAGGGGAGCTACAATACAACCCTGAGCAAGTAGCTAAATTCGTGGTCGTGTGCTCAATGCTGCACAACCTGGCTATCAGGAGGGGCCAAGAATTGCAAGAAGGCACTGATGCTCCACCTCACGAGAGAGAGGAAGAGGACGACGAGGGGCTGGATGCTGACCTAGGGCCAGACAAAGGCATCACCGCTCTCAAAATCATCGCAGACATCACATTTCATGACCATCAACACATTTGCATTCCAATGATTTTCATTAGGCCATCATTATTTCGATGACAATCTTATCTATCATATATGATTGTTCGGATATGAGTGGGTGTGGCATCTATTGACTTTACATCAGGCAATGGTATAAGCTTTACTCACGTGGCATCACTTCAGGGTCTGCAGATGCGTCTGTGGCGTTCTGGGGGTGCTTCTCCACGAGTGCGAGCACCCGCTCCTCCATCTCAGTGAAGTCGCTGGGGATTGGTGACCCCCCCAACTCGTTCGCTTCTGCATGCACCTCTTCGTCGATAGTTTCTTCTGTAAAAGGTAACAGGGCGACATGGCATGAGATCATTGTGTGATATAATTGCTAGATACTGTCACAGAGACTGATACAACACATAACCGACAGATGTAATCATGGTTTTTATGAAAATTATCATTCTTTACCTAAAGGCTTTGAGTAAAACATTCCCGGTAATAGTGAAAGACCTCACATCTGATGATAGTCACTCATGACTGTTACAAATCAAATTATATAAATACATAAGTACATGTAAATCAATGTAATACTTACTCTTGCGGATCCCACAAAGTCGTTCCATTGTTTGTGGCATTGTGGGCGATATGTGTACAAGATGGTGAAAGTGACGCTGGGCGATCTCCTGGGCATTAGTTTCGGCAAATATGCTCTTTACGACCAAAAAAAATGGGTGGGCAGTATTATTGGATCTTGGCATTAATTCCGTGTGGAAAGTAACGCTGGGCAATATCTTCTGATATGCCTTTGGGGTGGGCTTCTCACGCCCTCCCTGTTTCAAATCACCCCAGCGTGACTCGACTTCCTGCAGGAGGGAGGCATTTGCCTCGTGCGAGAACCTCCTGGCTCTTTTGCACCCTCCAATGTGCTCCTCTCCCACGTCAGTCTCCACAGTGTGCTGTGATGCCTCCTCCTCTCTCTCCATTATAAGCCAAATTCGGGCAAATATGTGGCTGATAACAGCTAAATTTTGTTTGCCTACTTGCTGTGAAGCTCTAAAGTCTCCCTCCTTTCTCCCAAAACAGCCACACCACACACACTCTGACACGCCTTCAGTCCCTCTGAGCTCCCTTTCTCTCTGTCTCCTCTTCTACACATGTCATGATGACCCTTGTCCTCCTGAATCGCGGGAATCGAACGTTGCCATGCCGTTGCTAAGGATGGTCACACTTTACGGCAGAAGGTCAGAAAAATTTAACGCTACTGCCCATTTCATATCACTCAAAGTTCACACATGAATGAATAGTGGACATTTGTGTGAGGTACCAGAGGATGAAACATGGAACAGTACAAGGAGTTAATACATTCAGGAGGAGAGGTGATGGAAGCGGAGTAAACTGGCAAGAGAAAAGAATGTTGATATACTGTAAAGATAAAAATATACAAAAAGATTAATACCATGAAACACTGCTCTTATCATTATTTGATTTTAAAGTCCAGCTGAATAGTCCTCCAGTCAAACAATACTCTCTATCACAGTCAGTCTCAGAAAAATATATATAAGTGGCACAGCTGCAGTACTGTGTAAATTTGTTTCTGCTGCATCTATTACAAGTCTGAAAACTGTAAAGCAATCATTGCCTGCTGGCAGTGACATGCTGCCCGTCAATTTTGGTAACAAGTTGATTTTATTTCTTTCAATATCAAAGTGCTGTTGTCCACAAAAATACAGCCTTTGAAATGCATTATGGGTTGTCAGTGGACCTTTTTATACTACAGTATCATCAAAAAATTGCTAGCAGTAACTAATGGGGCCTGTCTTCAAAGTGAAGGGCTTTTCTGGTGTGTGGTTGTGTTTGTTTTTTCATGTGACCCACTTGATTTTTGCAGTTACTATGGATCGCACGCAGCTGTGTTCCCACCCTGTGGTTTAAATTCTATTTACCTGAAAACCTGTAAAAGGCCTGGAGAGGTAAGGACTCAAGTTTCATCCTGTGAGCCATTCTGAGTACAAGTTAATTGACAGGAATTGATTTCTACAGCAATTTAAAATGTAGGTGGCCAAAACAGCCAGTGTTGGCTTTATAATCTACTGTTATTTTTGGTGCCATACTGATTGCTTGCAATTTTGTCTTAGATCCTTTTGTTAGGCTGCAATAATCATAGATTTTGTTCAATAACCAAATTGTGTCTTTTAAAGGAATATTGATAAATAAGTCACTAATTATGTCATTGGTAATGAATCACATGTTTAACATTTTTCTTACTGAGAAATCTAGCTGAAAGGCCGAGATCTACTGTGCATTACACCACCACCGTTGAACAGGAGGGATGATAGAAACATAGAAACATAGAAAATAGGTGCAGGAGTAGGCCATTCGGCCCCTCGAGCCGGCATCACCATTCAATAAGATCATGGCTGATCATTCCCTCAGTACCCCTTTCCTGCTTTCTCTCCATATCCCTTGATCCCTTAAGTCGTAAGAGACATATCTAACTCCCTCTTGAATATATCCAATGAACTGGCATCAACAATTCTCTGCGGCAGGGAATTCCACAGGTTAACAACTCTCTGAGTGAAGAAGTTTCTCTTCATCTCAGTCCGAAATGGCCTACCCCGTATCCTAAGACTGTATCCCCTGGTTCTGGACTTCCCCACCTTCGGGAACATTCTTCCCGCATCTAACCTGTCCAGTCCTGTCAGAATCTTATATGTTTCTATGAGATCCCCTCTACTCCTTCTAAACTCCAGTGCATAAAGGCCCAGTTGATCCAATCTCTCCTCATATGTCAGTCCTGCCATCCCGGGAATCAGTCTGGTGAACCTTCGCTGCACTCCTTCAATAGCAAGAACGTCCTTCCTCAGATTAGGAGACCAAAACTGAACACAATATTCCAGGTGAGGCCTCACTACGGCCTTGTACAACTGCAGTAAGATCTCCCTGCTCCTTTACTCAAATCCCCTAGCTATGAAGGCAAACATACCATTTGCCTTCTTCACCGCCTGCTGTACCTGCATGCCAACTGTCAATGACTGATGAACCATGACACCCAGGTCTCGTTGCACCTCCCCTTTTCCTAATCTGCCACCATTCAGCTAATATTCTGCCTTCGTGTTTTTGCCCCCAAAGTAGATAACCTCACATTTATCCACATTATACTGCATCTGCCATGCATTTGCCCACTCACCTAACCTATCCAAGTCACCCTGCAGCCTTTTAGCATCCTCCTCACAGCTCACACCGCCAACCAGTTTAGAGTCATCTGCAAACTTGGAGATATTGCACTCAATTCCTTCATCTAAATCATTAATGTATATTGTAAAGAGTTGGGGTCCCAGCACTGAGCCCTGCGGCACCCCACTAGTCACTGTCTGCCATTCAGAAAAGGGCCCGTTTATCCCGACTCTCTGCTTCCTGTCTGCCAACCAGTTCTCTATCCACGTCAGTACATTACCCCCAATACTTTGCGCTTTGATTTTGCACACAAATCTCTTGAGTGGGACCTTGTCAAACGCCTTTTGAAAGTCGAAATACACCACATGCACTAGTGTTCCCTTGTCCACTCTACTAGTTACATCCTCAAAAAAATTCCAGAAGATTTGTCAATCATGATTTCCCTTTCATAAATCCATGCTGACTTGGACCGATCCTGTCACTGCTTTCCAAATACGCTGCTATTTCATCTTTAATAATTGATTCCAACATTTTCCCCACTACTGATGTCAGGCTAACCGGTCTATAATTACCCATTTTCTCTCTCCCTCCTTTCTTAAAAAGTGGTGTTACATTAGCTACCCTCCAGTCCATAGGAACTGATCCAGAGTCGATAGACTGGTGGAAAATGATCACCAATGCATCCACTATTTCCATGGCCACTTCCTTAATTACTCTGGGATGCAGACTATCGGGCCCTGGGGATTTATCGGCCTTCAATCCCATCAATTTCCAGAACACAATTTCCCACTTTATAAGGATATCCTTCAGTTCCTCCTTCTCACTAGACCCTCGGTCCCCTAGTATTTCCGGAAGGTTATTTGTGTCTTCCTTCGTGAAAACAGAACCAAAGTATTTGTTTAACTGGTCTGCCATTTCTTTGTTCCCGATTATAAATTCACCTGAATCTGACTGCAAGGGACCTATGTTTGTTTTCATTAATCTTTTTCTCTTCACATATTTATAGAAGCTTTTGCAATCAGTTTTTATGTTCCCAGCAAGTTTCCTCTCATACTCTCTTTTCCCCCTCCTAATTAAACCATTTGTCCTCCTCTGCTGTATTACAAAATTCACCCAGTCCTCAGGTTTGCTGCTTTTTCTGGCCAATTTATATGCCTCTTCCTTGGATTTAACAGTATCCTTAATTTCCCTTGTTAGCCACGGTTGAGCCACCTTCCCCGTTTTATTTTTACTCCAGACAGGGATGTACAATTGTTGAAGTTCATCCATGTAATCTTTAAATGTCTGCCTTTGCTTATCCACCATCAACCTTTTAGGTATCACTCGACAGTCTATTCTAGCCCATTCACGTCTCATACCATCAAAGTTACCTTTCCCCAAGTTCAGGACCCTAGTCTCTGAATTAACTGTGTCACTCTCCATCTTAATAAAGAATTCTACCATATTATGGTCACTCTTCCCCAAGGGGCCTCACACAACAAGATTGTTAATTAGTCCTTTCTCATTACACATCACCCAGTCTAGGATGGCCAGCCATCTAGTTGGTTCCTCGACATATTGGTCGAGTAAACCATCCCTAATACACTCCAGGAAATCTTCCTAGCATTGCTATCAGTTTGGTTAGCCCAGTCAATATGTAGATTGAAGTCGCCCATGATAATTGCTGTACCTTTATTGCACGCATCCCTAATTTCTTGTTTGATGCTGTCCCCATCCTCATTACTACTGTTTAGTGGTTTGTACACAACTCCCACTTGCGTTTTCTGCCCTTTGGTATTCCGTAGCTCCACCCATACAGATTCCACATCATCCAAGATAGTACCCTTCCTTACTATTGCATTCATTTCCCTTTTAACCAGCGACGCCACCCCACCTCCTTTTCCTTTCTGTCTATCCTTCCTAAATGTTGAATATCCCTGGATGTTGAGTTGCCAGCCTTGATCACCCTGGAGCCATGTCTCTGTGATGCCAATTACATCATATTCATTAACTGCTATCTGCGCCGTTAATTCATCCACCTTATTCTGAATACTCCTCGCATTGAGGCACAGAGCCTTCAGGCTTGTCTTTTCAACACCCTTTGCCCCTTTAGCATTTTTCTGTAATGTGGCCCTTTTGGCTTTTTGCCTTGGGTTTCTCTGCCCTCCACTTTTACTTTTCTTCTTTCTATCTTTTGCTTCTGCCCTCATTCAACTTCCATTTGTCTCCCTGCGTAGGTTCCCATCCCCCTGCCATATTAGTTTAACCCATCCCCAACAGCACTAGCAAACACTCCCCCTCAGACATTGGTTCCAGTCCTGCCCAGGTGCAGACCGTCCAGTTTGTACTGGTCCCACCTCCCCCAGAACCAGTTCCAATGTCCCGGGAATTTGAACCCCTCCCTTCTGCACCACTCCTCAAGCCACGTATTCGTCTGAGCTATCCTGCGATTCCTACTCTGACTAGCACGTGGCACTGGTAGCAATCCTGAGATTACTACTTTTGAGGTCCTACTTTTTAATTTAGCTCCTAGCTCCCTAAATTCGTCTTGTATGACCTCATCCTGTTTTTTACCTATATCGTTGGTACCTATATGCACCACGACAACTGGCTGTTCACCCTCCCCCTTCAAAATGTCCTGCACCCGCTCCGAGACTTCCTTGACCCCTGCACCAGGGAGGCAACATAACATCCTGGAGTCTCGGTTGCGGCCGCAGAAACACCTATCTATTCCCCTTACAATAGAATCCCCTATCATTATCGCTCTCCCACTCTTTTTCCTGTCCTCCTGTGCAGCTGAGCCACCCATGGTGCCATGGATTTGGCTGCTGCTGCCCTCCCCTGATGAGTCATCCCCCTCAACAGTACCCAAAGTGATGTATTTGTTTTGCAGGGGGATGACTGCAGGGGACCCCTGCACTACCTTCCTTTCACTGCTCTTCCTGTTGGTCACCCATCCCCTATCTGACTGTATAACCTTTACCTGTGGTTAGACCAACTCACTAAACGTGCTATTCACGACATCCTCAGCATCGCGCATGGTTGAGAGTGAATCCACCTGCAGCTCCAGTGCCGCATTGCGATCTGTCAGGAGCTGCAGCCGGATACACATCCCGCATATATAGTCGTCAGGGACACTGGAAGCGTCCCTGACTTCCCACATAGTATAGGAGCAGCATAACACATGTCCGAGCTCTCCTGCCATGACTTAACCCCTGGATTAACTTAATTTGGCAACAATAATGCTAAAGGTTACTTACTGATAAAGAAAAAGAAAACAAAAAACTACTCACCAATCACCAGCTAATCACTTACCCCCTTGGCTGTGACGCCATCTTTCAATTTCTTTCTACTTCTTTTTTGCCTTCTCTCCTTGCTGCAGCTGCACCAGCTGGCCTTTATGCACCGCTCCGACGTCCCTGAACCTCTTGCTTTGATGTCACACTTTATTTTCTTTTCCTCCCAGGTTAGGGAGTCAGCACTGGTGGGGAAAACAAGACAAAGCAACACCTCCTGCTCCCACTTGCCCAAACTCTCCCACTTACCAAACTCTTACCTTTGCCCTCTGACCTGTCACTGCACTCCGAGCAAGACCGCACCAAGCCCCCTCTTTTTATACTATTCCTGGCTGACTCACCTCTGGCCTGTTTAGTGAACCAGTTTTTAGTAGCTGTCCAATTAACTAAGCTAGCTTGCTTGTTTGTCTCTGCTTAAACCTACAAGAATCCTATCTGTTTAATATTGCAGTTTTACTTAAACTTATTTTACCTTTAGAAGCTACTAGAAATTCTCACTAGTAATTTATACCAACCTTGAAATGGTTTAAAAAGGATTAAACCTTAAAGTTCTCCCACTTACCAAACTCTTATCTTTGCACTCTGACTGCCGCTGCATGATGGTATAAATCTTCATATAACAGTTAGGTGACACAATGAACTAGAAATTCAGCCATGCAGTGGCCATTTTTCAGACACTAACTGGCCTCCTCAGCTTCCAATTGTTTTAATATTGGATGTGGACGTCGGAGGCAAGGTCAGCATTTATTGCCTATCCCTAATTGCTCTTGAGAGCTGCCTTCTTGAATACAACAGAATGGCTTGCTAGGCCATTTCAGAGGGCTGCTAAGAGTCAACTACATTGCTGTGGGCCTGGAGACACATATAGGTCAACCCAGTTAATGATAGCATATTTACTTCCCCAAAGGACATTAGTCAACCAGATGGCTTTTTAACAACAATCCGGTAGTTTCATGGTCACCATTACTGATACTAGCTTTTTATTCCTGATTTGAATTTAAATTCCCCAGCTGCCATGGCCCATGGTGGGATTTTAACATCAGGCCTCAGGATTACTAGTCCAGTAACATTATTACGAGCTGGAAGTGTATCGCCTGCCATATTGATAAAGGCCAAAGAATCGGCATGCAGTGCATGAAACAGACTTTATTCCCTTTGAATATGCAAACAAGGGACTTAAGATCTGATTAAGACCCCCTCTGCAAAATTGGCTTGCCCTTAGGCAGGTGGCGCAGGGCTGCACTCAGGAAATCCAGTTCTACATTTGGCCGAAACCAACAAACTAATATATAAAAATATACTTACCTGAATATGGAGCAGAAGTGCACCTCCCAAAAGCACATTCAAAGAATCGGGTTGCTACCTACCACTGCTCCTGATTGGCACTGCAAAAATAATGAGGCCCAAGACCCAATATCAGGTATGCCACAGGCCTCACCATTAGGTGCAGGAATTGATCCGTTGTTTGTAGGAGGAAGGAAAGACTGAGGAAGATGAGATGCTCCACAGTTTTGAGGTATTGGGAAAGAATAAGTTAAATTGCTTTTATATGATGATCTTGCCATCATGGTGCAGTGCAGGCTTGATGGATCAGCTGGTCTTTTGCAGCTCATCCGTTTCATATGTTTGTATGTTTGTATATTGATCTTCAGTTGCTAGCTCCCGTAGCCTGAGACTCCTAAAGCTAATACCTAGATGAAATTAAAACTACCTGATGTCTTTTGACTCGAATCCAGAAAGACATGTATTTTCTGGGTCTCAGTGCCTGTTATTGGCTTAACTGGGCCTAGTAAGAGAGTACTGCACTGCCAGCTGTGCAATCTCGGGATGTTTCCTCAATTATATCACACCACGATGCATAAGCCCTGTCCTGTGCACATTTTGTGTGTCATGATAGTGCTGGTTTATGATGCCATGATACAATTATGCTGTGCATGCACAGTACCTAATTTGTCACAGGGAAATACATGACCAGAACAGAATACTGTCCATCTGTCCAGTCCCAAATGCTAAATGCATAGAAATTGGTTCATACCATACCCAATTTTCAGGTGGAAAATGGGCATTTAAGGGTCCAATAGGGAGGATGTGTTCCTGTTCTGCACTGGAAGAGCACTGCCCACCATATTAGAGTGGGCACCCTGTATGCATCTAGGATGCATGCCGGAGGTATTCAAAAACCTCATTATTATATTAAGAACCTTTCGTGAAATGAGTCTGCTCCAGCGCCTGACTCACCATGTGACAAACTTGTCCAGCAAATCATAACGCTAACAGTCAGCAAGGAACATGCAAGAGTAACATTTAAATGATACTGATGGTATGATCTGATAGCCATTACAGAGATATGGTTGCAACGTGACCTGGACTGGGAACTAAATATTCAGGGGTACTTGACAATTCGAAAGGACAGATAGAAAGGAAAAGGAGGTGGGGTGGCACTGTTAATAAAGGATAACATCAGTGCATTAGTGAGAAACGATATTGGCTCAGAAGATCAAGATGTTGAATCAGTTTGGATGGAGATATGGAATAATAAAGGGAAAAAGTCGCTGGTGGGCGTAGTCTATAGGCCTCCTAACAGTAGCTACACTGTTGGATGGAGTATAAATCAAGAAATAATGGAGGCTTGTAAAACAGGAATAGCAATAATCATGGGTGATTTAACCTTCATATTGATTAAAAAAAAACAAATTGGCCAGGGTAGCCTTGTGGAAGAGTTCATAGATTGTATCCGGGATAGTTTCCTTCAACAGTACGTTGAGGAACCAACCAGGGAGCAATCTATCTTAAATCTGGTAATGAGATAGGATTAATAAATGATCTCCGAGTAAAGGATCCTCTAGGAATGAGTGACTATAACATGGTTGAATTTCAAATTCAGTTGGAAGTTGAGAAAGTTGGATCTCAAACCTGTGTCCTAAGCTTAAATAAAGGAGACTACAAAGGTATGAAGGCAGAGGTGGGAAAGTGGACTGGGAAAATAGATTCAAGTATAGGACGATTGATGAGCAGTGGCAGACATTTAAGGAGATATTTCATAACTTGCAACAAAAATATATCCCAATGAGAAGGAAAGACTGTAAGAAAAGGGATAACCATCTGTGGCTAATTAAGGAAATAAGGGATGGTATCAAATTGAAAACAAGGGCATACAATGTGGTCAAGACTAGTGGGAGACCAGAGGATTGGGAAACTTTTAAAAGCCAGCAAAGAACGACTAAAAAAATGATAGAGGGAAGACAGATTATGAAAGTAAATTAGCACAGAATATAAAAACAGATCGTAAGAGTTTCTACAGATACATAAAAAGAAAAAGAGTGGCTAACGTAAATGTTGGTCTCCTGGAGAACGAGACTGGGGAATTAATAATGGGGAACAGGGAAATGGCAGAGACATTGAACAAATAATTTGTATCAGTCTTCATGGTCGAAGACACTAAAAACATCCCAATAGTGGATAATCAAGGGGCTATAGGGAGGGAGGAACTTAATAACATTACTATCACTAAAAAAGTAGTACTCGGTAAAGTAATGGAACTAAAGGCGGACAAGTACCCTGGACCTGATGGCTTACATCTAGGGTCTTAAAAGAAGTGGCTGCGGAGATAGTGGACGTATTGGTTGCGATCTACAAAAATCCCCTGGATTCTAGGACGGTCCCAGCGGATTGGAAAACTGCAAATGTAACGCCCCTGTTTAAAAAAGGAGACAGACAAAAAGCAAAAAACTATAGACCAGTTAGCCTAGCATCTGTCGTTGGGAAAATGCTGGAGTCCATTATTAAGCAAGCAATAGTGGGACATTTGGAAAGGCATAATTCAATTAAGCAGAGTCAGCATGGTTTTATGAAAGGGAAATCATGTTTGACAAATTTGCTGGAACTCTTTGAGGATGTAACGAGCAGGGTAGATAAGAGGGAACCAATGGATGTGGTGTATTTGGATTACCAGAAGGCATTCGATAAGGTGCCACATAAAAGGTTACTGCACAAGATAAAAGTTCACAGGGTTGCGGGTAATATATTAGCATGGATAGAGGATTGGCTAACTAACAGAAGACAGAGGTTCGGGATAAATGGGTCATTTTCTGGTTGGCAAACAGTGACTAGTGGGGTGCCACAGGAATCACTGCTGAGTCCTCAACTATTTGCAATCTATATTAATGATTTGGATAAGGGACCAAGTGTAATATTGCCAAATTTGCTTTGATACAAAGATGAGTGGGAAAGCAAATTATGAGGAGGACACAAAAAATCTGCAAAGGAATCTAGACATGCTAAGTGAGTAGGCAACAAATTTGACAGATAGAGTATAATGTGGGAAAATGTGAGGTTATCCATACCTCCTTAATGGCCAGTGTGAAATGCTCTAATTCCATGGCGTTTACCTTTCAGGACATCCATTTCTTCCCCGACAGGTATTATTGAGCTGGACAACAACAAGAACAACAACTTGCATTTATATAGTGCCTGTTTACAATCTATATTAATGACTTGGATGAAGGAACCCATTGTAATGTAGCCACGTTTGCTGATGATACAAATTGTGAGGAGGACACAAAAAATCTGTAAAGGGATATAGACAGGCTAAGTGAGTGGACAAACATTTGGCAGATGGAGTATAATGTGGGAAAATGTGAGGTTATCCACTTTGGCATAAATAATAGAAAAGTAAACTATCATTTAAATGGAGAAAAATTGCAAAGTGCTGCAGTACAGAGGGACCTGGGGTCCTTGTGCATGAAACACAAAAAGTTAGTATGCAGGTACAGCAAGTAATCAGGAAGGCAAATGGAATGTTGGCCTTTATTGCAAGGGGGTTAGAGTATAAAAGCAGAGAAGTCCAGAGTATTGGTGAGGCCACCACACCTGGAATACTGCATACAGTTTTGGTCTCTGTATTTAAGGAAGGATATACTTGCATTGGAGGCTGTTCAGAGAAGGTTCACTAGGTTGATTCCGGAAATGAGAGGGTTGCCTTATGAAGATAGGTTGAGTAGGTTGGGCCTAAAGTCATTGGAGTTCAGAAGAATGAGAAGTGATTTTATCGTAGACCGCTGAGCACCTCGAGTCTCAGCGCCGAGAGCATGCAGAAACCAAGCGCAGGCAACGGAAAGAACGTGAGGCAAACCAGTCCCACCCAACCTTTCCCTCAACGACTATTTATCCCACCTGTGACAGGGACTGTGGTTCTTGTATTGGGACTTTTCAATCACCTAAGAACTCATTTTTAGAGTGGAAGCAAGTCTTCATCGAATCTGAGGGACTGCCTATGATGATGATAAGATAATGAGGGGGTTAAACAAGGTGGATGCAGAGAGGATATTTTCACTCATAGGGGGATCTAAAACTAGGGGACATAGTCTCTGAATAAGGGGCCGCCCATTTAAAACTGAGATGAGGAGGAGTTTCTTCTCTCAGAGGGCTGTAAATCTATGGAATTCTCTGCCCCAGAGAGCTGTGGAGGCTGGGTCATTGAATATATTTAAGGCGGAGATAGACAGATTTTTGAGCGATAAGGGAGTAAAGGGTTATGGGGAGTGGGCAGGGAAGTGGAGCTGAGTACATGATCAGATCAGCCATGATCTTATGAAATGGCAGAGCAGGATCGAGGGGGCCAGGTGGCCTACTCCTGCTCCTATTTCTTATGTTCTTATGTTCTTTTGTTAAAAGGCTCATCCCCCCAAACAGGTCTGTTGCTGGTTTGACCTGTTAGTCTGCTGGTCAAGTGCTACGCCTTTTTTTGGCTATATTCTCTGTTCCACGACTGACTTGTGAGTTCTGGGAACAAATTTTTGCTGGTGCGGGACTGCTTGTCTGCCTTGAAAATATTTAATTTCACTCATCAGTGGTCGATTAGGTCTGTCTTTGGGGATGGTGAGAGGGAGCAGCAAAGAAGATGGGAGCAAGCAGGGGCAACAGCAAGTAAAGGGAGAAGGAGAGCACTGTGCAGGAGGGTCTTCAGGGAACACTTTTCTTACCTCGACGACCAATATGTGAGGTGCCTGTGCTTCAACATGAAGATTTTAATGGAGCTCTTTCACCGAGCTGCAGCCACAACTAGAGCCTCAAACCAGAGAATGGACAGCACTGCCTCTGGCTGCCAAGGTTACAGTAGCCCATAACTGTTTTGCCACAGGATCGTCCAGGCTGCAGCAGGTGAGATCAGCAACATCTCCCTGGTTTGCTGTACATTGCTGCATCAGAGAGGCGACCAATGATCTCTGCTCCAGAAGGAACACCTACATCTCCTTCCCAAAGCGACACAAGACAGCACAAGGAAATGGTGGATTGCAGGCTTCCCCAGCTTTCAAGGTGCCAAAACATTGCATTCAAATTGCTCTGTGTGCTCTCCATCACAAGCCTGGCATCTCCCTCAACAGAAAGAGATTCTACTTTCTCAATGTGCAGCTTGTTTGCAGCCACAGGCAGCACAAAATTCAGGTCTATGCAGAGTTTCCTGGCAGTCCCCTTCATGCCTTCATCCTGCACCTGTCCTCTGTCCCAGCTCTATTCCAAATAGAACATCAGGTTACAGGCTGGCTACTAGACATGGTTCCAGACTTCTGTCAGGAACATGGGCAGAGACTCAGAGCTGACTTAAAATGAGAGTCATAGTTATGGAAAAGGATAAAGGTAGACCAGGAATAAAAGTCCTCAATTGGGGTAAAGCCAATTTTGCTGAGCTGAGATGGGATTTGACCAAAATGGACTAGAAACAGCTACTTGATGGAAAATCAGTGTCAGAGCAGTGGGAGGCATTCAAGGAGGTGATCCTAAGGATATGGAACAAGTATGTTCCCTTCAAAAAAAAGGATGGCACTAGCAAATCTAGAGCTCCCTCAATGTCAAGGGACATACAGGGTAAGATACAGACAGATACTGAGAACTCAATACTGCAGAAACTCTAGAGAAGTATAAGAAGTGCAGAGGGGCAATTAAAAAAGATATCAGGAAAGCAAAGAGAGAGCATGAAAGAATGTTAGCAATTAGAATCAGGGAAAACCCAAAGATATTTTATAAATACATTAAGAGCAAGAGTATAACTAGAGAAAGATTGGGGCTAGTTAGAGACCATAAAGGAAATCTGTGTGTGGAGGCAGAAGACATGGGTATTATTAGAAACATAGAAACATAGAAAATAGGTGCAGGAGTAGGCCATTCGGCCCTTCGAGCCTGCACCACCATTTAATAAGATCATGGCTGATCATTCACCTCAGTACCCCTTTCCTGCTTTCTCTCCATACCCCTTGATCCCTTTAGCCGTAAGGGCCATATCGAACACCCTCTTGAATTTTTCCAATGAACTGGGCATCAACAACTCTCTGCGGCAGGGAATTCCACAGGTTAACAACTCTCTGAGTGAAGAAGTTTCTCCTCATCTCAGTCCTAAATGGCTTACCCCTTATCCTTAGACTATGTCCCCTGGTTCTGGACATCCCCAACGTCGGGAACACTCTTCCTGCATCCAACCTGTCCAGTCCCGTCAGAATCTTATATGTTTCTGTGGGATCCCCACTCATCCTACTAAATTCCAGTGATTACAGGCCCAGTCGATCCAGTCCCTCCTCATATGTCAGTCCTGCCATCCCGGGAATCAGTCTGGTGAACCTTCGCTGCACTCTCTCAATAGCAAGAACGCCGTTCCTCAGATTAGGAGACCAAAACTGAACACAATATTCCAGGTGAGGCCTCACTAAGGCCATGTACAACTGCAATAAGACCTCCCTGCTCCTGTACTCAAATCACCTAGCTATGAAGGCAAACATACTACTTGCCTTCTTCACCGCCTACTGTACCTGCATGCCAACTTTCAATGACTGATGTACCATGACACCCAGGTCTCGTTGCACCTCCCCTTTTCCTAATCTGCCACCATTCAGATAATATTCTGCCTTTGTGCTTTTGCCACCAAAGTGGATAACCTCACATTTATCCACATTATAGCATCTGCCACGCGTTTGCCAACACACCTAACCTGTCCAAGTCACCTGCAGCCTTTTAGCATCCTCCTCACAGCTCACACCGCCACCCAACTTAGTGTCATCTGCAAACTTGGAAATGTTACACTCAATTCCCTCATCCAAATCATTAATGTATATTGGAAATAGCTGGGGTCCCAGCACTGAGCCCTGCGGCACCCCACTAGTCACTGCCTGCCATTCTGAAAAGGACCCGTTAATCCCGACTCTCTGCTTCCTGTCTGCCAACCAATTCTCTATCTACGTCAGTACATTACTCCCAATACCATGTGCTTTAATTTTGCACGCGAATCTCTTGTGTGGGACTTTGTCAAAAGCCTTTTGAAAGTCCAAATACATCACATCCACTGGTTCTCCCTTGTCCACTCCACTAGTTACATCCTCAAAAAATTCTGGAAGATTTGTCAAGCAGGATTTCCCTTTCATAAATCCATGCTGACTTGGACCGATCCTGTCACTGCTTCCCAAATATGCTGCTATTTCATCTTTAATAATTGATTCCAACATTTTCCCCACTACTGATGTCAGCCTAACTGGTCTATAATTACCCGTTTTCTCTCCTTCATTTTTTAAAAAGTGCTGTTACATTAGCTACCCTCCAGTCCATAGGAACTGATCCAGAGTCAATAGACTGTTGGAAAATGATCACCAATGCATCCACTATTTCGAGGGCGACTTCCTTAAGTACTCTGGGATGCAGACTATCAGGCCCTGGGGATTTATCGGCCTTCAATCCCATCAATTTCCCGAACACAATTTCACGCCTAATAAGGATTTCCTTCAGTTCCTCCTTCTCACTAGACCCTCGGTCCCCTAGTATTTCTGGAAGGTTATTTGTGTCTTCCTTCATGAAGACAGAACGAAAGTATTTGTTTAACTGGTCCGCCATTTCTTTGTTCCCCATAATAAATTCACCTGAATCTGACTGCAATGGATCTACGTTTGTTTTCACTAATCTTTTTCTCTTCACATATCTATAGAAGCTTTCGCAGTCAGTTTTTATGTCCCAGCAACCTTCCACTCATACTCTATTTCCCCCCTGCTAATTAAACCTTTTGTCCTCCTCTGCTGTCTTACAAAATACTCCCAGTCCTCAGGTTTGCTACTTTTTCTGGCCAATTTATATGCCTCTTCCTTGGATTTAACACTACCCTTAATTTCCCTTGTTAGCCACGGTTGAAACATAGAAACATAGAAAATAACTGCAGGAGTCGGCCATTCGGCCCTTCAAGCTTGCACCGCCATTCAATAAGATCATGGCTGATCATTCCCTCAGTACCCCTTTTCTGCTTTCTCTCCATACCCCTTGATCCCCTTAGCCGTAAGGGCCATATCTAACTCCCTCTTGAATATATCCAATGAACTGGCATCAACAACTCTCTGCAGCAGGGTATTCCATAGGTTAACAACTCTCTGAGTGAAGAAGTTTCTCCTCAACTCAGTCCTAAATGGCCTACCCCTTATCCTTAGACTATGTCCCCTGGTTCTGGACTTCCCAAACATCGGGAACATTCTTCCCGCATCTAACCTGTCCATTCCCGTCGAATCTAGTACCATTCTATGAGATCCCCTCTCATCCCTCTAAACTCCAGTGAATAAAAGCCCAGTTGATCCAGTCTCTCCTCATATGACAGTCCAGCCATCCCTGAAGCCACCTTCCCCATTTTATTTTTACTCCAGACAGGGATGTACAATTGTTGAACTTCATCCATGTGATCTTTGAATGTTTGTCATTGCCTATCCACCGTCAACCCTTTAAGTATCACTCGCCAGTCTATTCTAGCCAATTCACGTCTCATACCATCAAAGTTACCTTTCCTTAAGTTCAGGACCCTAATCTCTGAATTAACTGTGTCACTCTCCATCTTAATAAAGAATTCTACCATATTATGGTCACTCTTCCCCAAGGGTCCTTACACAACAAGATTGTTAATTTGTCCTTTCTCATTACACATCACCCAGTCTAGGATGGCCAGCCCTCTAGTTGGTTCCTCGACATATTGGTCGAGAAAACCATCCCTAATACACTCCAGGAAATCTTCCTCCACTGCATTGCTACCAGTTTGGTTAGCCCAATCAATATGTAGATTGAAGTCGCCCATGATAACTGCTGTTCCTTTATTGCACGCATCCCTAATTTCTTGTTTGATGCTGTCCCCAACCTCACTACTACTGTTTGGTGGTCTGTACACAACTCCCACTAGCGTTTTCTACCCTTTGGTATTCCGTAGCTCCACCCATACAGATTCCACATCATCCAAGCTAATGTCATTCCTTACTATTGCATTAATTTTCTCTTTAACCAGCAATGTCACCCCACCTCCTTTTCCTTTCTGTCTATCCTTCCTAAATGTTGAATACCCCTGGATGTTGAGTTCCCAGTCTTGGCCACCATGGAGCCATGTCTCCATGATGCCAATTACATCATATCCATAACTGCTATCTGCGCAGTTAATTGGTCCACCTTATTCCGAATACTCCTCGCACTGAGGCACAGAGCCTTCAGGCTTATCTTTTTAACACCCTTCACCCCTTTAGAATTTTGTTTTAACGTGGCCCTTTTGGCTTTTTGCCTTGGGTTTCTCTGTCCTCTATTTTTACTTTTCTTCTTTTTATCTTTTGCTTCTGCCCCCATTCTACTTCCCTCTGTCTCCCTGCATAGGTTCCCATCCTCCTGCCATATTAGTTTAACCCTTTCCCAACAGCACTAGCAAACACTACCCATCGAACATTGGTTCCGATCCTGCCCACGTGTAGACCATCTGGTTTGTACTGGTCCCACCTCCCTCAGAACCAGTTCCAATATCCCAGGAACTTGAATCCCTCCCTTCTGCACCACTCCTCATGCCACGTATTCATCTGAGCTATCCTGTGATTCCTACTCTGATTAGCACGTGGTACTGGTAGCAATCCTGAGATTACTACTTTTGAGGTCCTACTTTTTAATTTAGCTCCTAGCTCCCCAAATTCGTTTTGTAGGACCTTATCCTGTTTTTTTACCTATATCGTTAGTACCTATATGTACCACGACAACTGGTTGTTCACCCTCCCTCTTCAAAATGTCCTGCATCTGCTCCGAGACATCCTTGACCCTTGTAACATACCATCCTGGAGTCTCGGTTGTGGCCGCAGAAATGTCTATCTATTCCCCTTACAATAGAATCCCCTACCACTATAGCTCTCCCACTCTTTTTCCTGCCCTCCTGTGCAGCAGAGCCACCCATGGTGCCATGAACTTGGCTGCTGCTGCTCTCCCCTTATGATCATCCCTCTCAACAGTACCCAAAGCATCGTATCTGTTTTGCAGGGGGCTGACTGCAGGGGACCCCTACACTACTTTCCTTCCACTGCTCTTCCTGTTGGTCACCCATCCCCTATCTGGCTGCGGTGTGACCAACTCACTAAACGTGATATTCACGACATCCTCAGCATCGCAGATGCTCCAGAGTAAATCCACCCGCAGCTCCAGTGCCGCTATGTGGTCTGTCAGGTGCTGCAGGCGGATGCACTTCCTGCAAATGTGGTCGTCAGGGACACTGGAAGCGCCTCTGACTTCCCACATAGCACAGGAGGAGCAAAACACGTGTCCAAGCTCTCCTGCCATGACTTAACCCTTAGATAAACAATTTGGCAACAACAATGCTAAAAGGTTACTTACTGATAAAGAAAAGAAAAAGAACAACTACTCACCAATCACCAGCCAATCACTTACCCCCTTGGCTGTGACATCACCTTTCGATTTCTTTCTGCTTCTTTTTTGCTTTCTCACCTTGCTGCACCGGCTGGCCCCTTCCCACGCTCCTGTTGAGCCTGTTGTCGGCCTCACGAACTGCCGCTCCGCCTCCCGCCTCCCCGCTGGCCCCTCCGACGCTCCTTAATGAATACTTTTCAACTGCTTTCACAAAAGAGTGGGGCGATGCAGACTTTGCAATGAGGGAGGAGGAGTGTGAAATATTAGACGAGAATAAAAATAGTGAGAGAGGAGGTATTAAGTGGCTTAGCAGCTTTGAAAGTGGATAAATCCCCAGGCCCGGATGAAATGTACCCTCGGCTGTTAAGAAAATAAAAGAGGAAATAGCAGAGGCTCTGACCATCATTTTCCAGTCCTCTCTGGTTCGAGGTGTGCTACCAGAGGACTGGAGGACTGCTAATGTTGCACCTTTGTTTAAAAAGGGATAAAGGGATAGACCGAGTAATTTCAGGCTAGTCAGCCTAACCTCAGTGGTGGGAAAATTATTGGAAAAAAACCCGATGGACAGGATAAATCTTCATTTGGAAAGACATGGATTAATCTCAAAGGCAGTGCATATGATGTAGTGTATATGGATTTTAGCAAAGCTTTAGATTAGGTCCCGCATGGCAGACTGGTCCCAAAAGAAAAAACTCATGGGATCCAGGGCAAAGTTGGATCAAAAATTGGCTCAGAGATAAAAAGCAAAGGGTAATGGTTGATGGGTGTTTTTGTAAATGGAAGGCTGTATCCAGTGGGGTTCCGCAGGGGTCAGTGCTGGGTCCCTTGCTTTTTGTGGTATATGTCAATGACTTGGACTTGAATGTGGGGGTATGATTAAGAAGTTTGCAGATGACACTAAAATAGGCTGTGTGGTTGATAATGAAGAAGAAAGCTGCGGACTGCAGGAAGATATCAATGTACTGGTCAGGTGGGCAGAACAGTGGCAAATGGAATTCAATCCGGATAAGTATGAGGTAATGCATTTGGGGAGGTCTAACAAGCCAAGGGAATACACATTAAATAGTATGACACTGAAAAGTGTAGAGAAACAAAGGGAGCTTGGAGTGTAGGTCCACAGATCCCTGAAGGTAGCAGGCCAGGTAGATAAGGTGATTAAGAAGGCATATGGAATACTTGCCTTTATTAATCGAGACATGGAATACAAGAGTAAAGAGATTATACTTGAACAGTATAAAACACTGGTTAGGCCGCAGCTGGAGTACTGTGTGCAGTTCTGGTCACCACATTACAGGAAAGATGTGATTGAACTGGAAAGGGTGCAGAAGAGATTTACAAGAATGTTGCCTAGACTAGAGAATTTTGGCTATGAAGAAAGATCGGAGATGCTGGGTCTGTTTTCTTTGGAACAGAGGGGGCTAATTGAGGTGTATAAAATTACGAAGAGCCTGGATAGAGTGGATAGGAAGGATCTATTTCCCTTGGCAGAGGGGTCAACAACCAGGGGACATAGATTTAAAGTAAATGGGGGGAGGTTTAGAGGAGATATGAGCGGAAATTTCTTTACCCAGAGTGTGGTGGTGGTGTGGAACTCACTGCCTGAAAGGGTGATAGAGGCAGAAACCCACACCACATTTAAAAAATGCTTGGATGCGCACTTAAAGTGCAGTAATCTACAGGGCTACGGACCAAGAGCTGGAAAGTGAGATGATGCTGGATAGCTCTTAGTTGGCCGCCGCCGACACGATGGACCAAAATGGTCTCCTTCTGTTTTTAAATTTCTATGATTCTATGCCACCACTAGAAATCTTATTGAGCAGACCTTTGGCATGATCATAAAACTTTTCCGCTATAATAGGACCTGGGTAAATATCTGAAACGACACTCAACGCCCTGGACTACCCATGAGCATCACCATAGGTGATCCACTAATATACTTATGTAAATATAGAGACATTTTTTACATAGCTTTTTAAAGAAAATGCTGTACAGCTAACAATGAACTATATGCTGGTTAATATGGAGAATATGCTGTGGTATATTAAAATAAATCAGTTACATGTTTCACTCAACTATTTAGTCAATGGTGTTAAATTAAATTCTGCAAGGTAGGAAGAACATAGGCTAAACTATAGAAGAAGAGACTGGCTCTGCACACTATAAAAATATACACATTAAGCCAACATCTATATGGAGGAATTAAAAACAAATAAACAAATCAATGCTAAAATTAAGCTGTGGTGTAAACATACATATGGTAGCTACAGTGGTTCAGGTTTTGCACCACTTGTGTCTCTGATCAACAGACTTGTTTACAAGCTGGTACTGGAGCAGTGCTCCCTGCTGATATAAACTATAATCAGTTTTATATTTATACCGTGGCTTTGTTCATTTCTCTGTTGTCATTATTTTTTTTTTCCCTTCCCCCAACTTTCCTGAAGGCATTGATTATTCACTGGGAAGCACTTCCAAGGACAATATTTGGGGCTAGACTTTCCACTCTGATCGCTAGGGCCCAAAAAATGGGCGATGTTCCAGCCTTGGCGATGTATCAGCCTTCATGATCACCGGAACATCGCCCATTTTTGAGATTGCAACTTTTGGCTCAGCGATAGCCCAGCAATGTGAAACGGGCCCAGCGATAGCCCAACGATGTGGAAGGCAAAGCTTCCCAAGCAATGGCCTTCTGCGCATGCGTTTTTTTTTTCATTTTTTTCACGGTAAACAGGTTTTCCTGCATTTCAGGTCAGGGGTCATCCACACATGCGCAGAAGGTAAGGGGAGAGAGAGGCAGAGAGGAGAGAGAGGGAAAGGCTGTGGAGAGGAGATAGATAGATAGATAGATAGATAGATAGATAGATAGATAGATAGATAGATAGAGAGAGAGAGAGAGAGAGAGTTAACAAACTGACCAGATTTAAACTATCAATATGTCCGGCCACGAGTCTGCTGCTGAGAGTGGGCAGGAGGTGAAGGATAGGAGGAGGATGTTATGTCTCAAATAAAGCAATGTGACTGAGTACTGTAGACTTGAGTAAATGTGACCTTAGTCACTTTATTCTGACTCCAGAGTGCTGGTACAGCATGGGAGGCCTGCTTATATGCAGTGCTCCCAAGGGATGCTGGGATCCCTTGGGACTACACCAGATGCGCCCTCGGGTGGTGGTAGAATGCTGGTTACAAGATGTTGCATACATAACATCACTCCCCCTTTCCCCCCCCCCCAAAGTCAACAGTACACTTATTTACAGGATGAGACGATCTGGGGCTTTCCGCTCCCTCGTTGATCGACTTGGTACAAACACAGGTGCAGGTGAGTTGGTTGGGCCTTCGCTGGGCTGCTGCACAGCTGGCCTTGCTGGGCTGCTGGGGATGATGAGTTCAGCTTCATGGTCAACCATGATGTCGGTTGCCATTTGTGTGTGTATAGGAGGGTCGAAGTTGGTGGTGTCCTCTTCAGGTTGCTCGTGGCTGTCTATGAATCGCAGTTTTGTTTGGTCCAAATGCTTTCTGCAAGTTAGTCCATTTGCAAGTTTGACCTCAAACACCCTACTCCCTTCTTTGGCTATGACAGTGCCAGCAAGCCATTTGGGACCATGTCCATAGTTGAGTACAAATACAGGGTCATTGACTTCAATATTGCGTGACAAATTTGTGCGATCATGGTACATGCTTTGTTGATGCCGTCTGCCCTCGACACGATCATGGAGATCAGGGTGGACTAGAGAGAACCTTGTTTTGAGTGCCTTTTTCATGAGCAGTTCGGCAGGGGAGCCCGATGAGTGAGTGGGGTCTTGTGTGGTAGCTGAGCAGGACTCGGGACAGGCAGGTCTGCAGCGAGCCTTCTGACACGCATTTCAAGCTTTGCTTGATGGTTTGGACTGCCCGTTCTGCTTGGCTGTTAGATGCGAGCTTGAACAGGGCAGATGTGACATGCTTGATCCCATTGCGGGTCATGAATTCCTTGAATTCACTGCTGGTGAAGCACGGCCCATTGTCACTGAAAAGGACATCAGGCAGGCCGTGCGTGGCAAATATGGCTCGTAGGCTTTCGATGGTGGCAGTGGACGTGCTTACAGACATTATTACACACTCAATCCATTTTGAATAAGCATCTACAACAACCAAAAACATTTTGCCTAGAAATGGGCCAGCTAAGCCAACGTGGATCCTAGACCAAGGTTTGAAGGGCCATAACCACAAACTTAGCGGTGCCTCCCTGGGTGCATTGCTCAGTTGAGAGCAAGTGTTGTATTGGCGCATGCAAGACTCCAAATCTGAGTCGATGCCGGGCCACCACACATGGGATTTGGCTATAGGTTTCATCATTATTATGCCTGGGTGGGTACTTGTCAAGCATTAGCTCCTAAACACGATCTTTGTTGTAACTGTGCATCAATTGTGGATAAAAACCCTATTAGCATATAATGTTGACGACTGCTGTCTTTCCATGATATTACCTAGTCAATGAGCTTATGCCATGCTCTTTTCACATTTGTAAAAGAAGTTAGCGAAGAATTGTTCGGAGGAGGCCCTACCTAGCTAACTCCGCTCACAGAGTTAGAGGAACGGGCAGCGGCACTGGTCGGGGGCCACACTCGGTTGGCCACCCATGGTGAGGCAGATCCCTCGCTTGCGTCACGTGAGTAATGCGTCAAGCATTGTTAAAGTAATATAACGTAATTTCATTATAATATAAGAATGATGTCATGTTATGTTATGCATGAATTCATCGCCAGGCTGATTGTCCTCCCCGAGGTCCTCACCAGCCTCCTCCTCCTCCTGCTCCTTATCGTCTGCCTCTTCCACCTCCACTCCTTCCTGAGGTGGACCGGCAGCCCCATCTGGCAATTGTTGTCCTCTCCTTATAGCTAGGTTATGCAACATGCAACCCACCACAATAAACTCAGTGACCTGGTCAGGGTGGTAGTGTAGGCTGCCTCCAGAATGGTCCAGGCATCTGAAGCACTCCAATTGTCTTTTCGACGATACTACGTGTAGCTATGTGGCTTTTGTTCTAACGCTTCTATGGAATGGAAGACCAACAGGAAGAGCAGTGCAAGAAAGATAGTGCAGGAGTCCCCTGTGGTCATCCCCCTGCAAAACAGATACACTGCTTTGAGTACTGTTGGGGAGGATGACTCATCAGGGGAGGGCAGCAGCAGCCAAGTTCATGGCACCGTAGGTGGCTCTGCTGCAAAGGAGGGCAGGAAAAAGAGTGGGAGCGCGATAGTGATAGGGGATTCGATGGTGAGGGGAATAGATAAGCGTTTCTGCGGACGCAACCGAGACTCCAGGATGGTATGTTGCCTCCCTGGTGCAAGGGTCAAGGATGTCTCGGAGCGGGTGCAGGACATTCTGAAATGGGAGGGAGAACAGCCAGTTGTCGTGGTGCACATTGGTACCAACGACATAGGTAAAAAAAGGGATGAGGTCCTACGAAAAGAATTTAAGGAGCTAGGAGCTAAATTAAAAAGTAGGACCTCAAAAGTAGTAATCTCGGGATTGCTACCAGTGCCACGTGCTAGTCAGAGTAGGAATCGCAGGATAGCGCAGATGAATACGTGGCTTGAGCAGTGGTGCAGCAGGGAGGGATTCAAATTCTTGGGGCATTGGAACCGGTTCTGGGGGAGGTGGGACCAGTACAAACCGGACGGTCTGCACCTGGGCAGGTCCGGAACCAATGTCCTAGGGGGAGTGTTTGCTAGTGCTGTTGGGGAGGAGTTAAACTAATATTGCAGGGGGATGGGAACCTATACAGGGAGACAGAGGGAGACAAAAAGGAGGCAAAAGCAAAAGACAGAAAGGAGATGAGGAAAAGTGGAGGGCAGAGAAAACCAAGGCAAAGAACAAAAAGGGCCACTGTACAGCAAAATTCTAAAAGGACAAAGGGTGTTAAAAAAACAAGCCTGAAGGCTTTGTGTCTTAATGCAAGGAGTATCCGCAATAAGGTGGATGAATTAATTGTGCAAATAGATGTTAACAAATATGATGTGATTGGGATTACGGAGACGTGGCTCCAGGATGATCAGGGCTGGGAACTCAACATCCAGGAGTATTCAACATTCAGGAAGGATAGAATAAAAGGAAAAGGAGGTGGGGTAGCATTGCTGGTTAAAGAGGAGATTAATGCAATAGTTAGGAAAGACATTAGCTTGGATGATGTGGAATCTATATGGGTAGAGCTGCAGAACACTAAAGGGCAAAAATCGTTAGTGGGAGTTGTGTAGAGACCTCCAAACAGTAGTAGTGATGTTGGGGAGGGCATCAAACAGGAAATTAGGAGTGCATGCAATAAAGGTGCAGCAGTTATAATGGGTGACTTTAATATGCACATAGATTGGGCTAGCCAAACTGGAAGCAATACGGTGGAGGAGGATTTCCTGGAATGCATAAGGGATGGTTTTCTAGACCAATATGTCGAGGAACCAACTAGGGGGGAGGCCATCTTAGACTGGGTGTTGTGTATTGAGAGAGGATTAATTAGCAATCTCATTGTGCGAGGCCCCTTGGGGAAGAGTGACCATAATATGGTGGAATTCTGCATTAGGATGGAGAATGAAACAGTTAATTCAGAGACCATGGTCCAGAACTTAAAGAAGGGTAACTTTGAAGGTATGAGGCATGAATTGGCTAAGATAGATTGGCTAATGATACTTAAGGGGTTGACTGTGGATGGGCAATGGCAGACATTTAGAGAACGCATGGATGAATTACAACAATTGTACATTCCTGTCTGGCGTAAAAATAAAAAAGGGAAGGTGGCTCAACCGTGGCTATCTAGGGAAATCAGGGATAGTATTAAAGCCAAGGAAGTGGCATACAAAATGGCCAGAAATAGCAGCGAACCTGGGGACTGGGAGAAATTTAGAACTCAGCAGAGGAGGACAAAGGGTTTGATTAGGGTAGGGAAAATGGAGTACGAGAAGAAGCTTGCAGGGAACATTAAGGCGGATTGCAAAAGTTTCTATAGGTATGTAAAGAGAAAGAGGTTAGTAAAGACAAACGTAGGTCCCCTGCAGTCAGAATCAGGGGAAGTCATAACGGGGAACAAAGAAATGGCAGACCAATTGAACAAGTACTTTGGTTCAATATTCACTAAGGAGGACACAAACAACCTTCCGGATATAAAAGTGGTCAGAGGGTCTATTAAGGAGGAGGAACTGAGGGAAATCTTTATTAGTCGGGAAATTGTGTTGGGGAAATTGATGGGATTGAAGGCCGATAAATCCCCAGGGCCTGATGGACTGCATCCCAGAGTACTTAAGGAGGTGGCCTTGGAAATAGCGGATGCATTGACAGTCATTTTCCAACATTCCATTGACTCTGGATCAGTTCCTATCGAGTGGAGGGTAGCCAATGTAACCCCACTTTTTAAAAAAGGAGGGAGAGAGAAAGCAGGGAATTATAGACCGGTCAGCCTGACCTCAGTAGTGGGTAAAATGATGGAATCAATTATTAAGGATGTCATAGCAGCGCATTTGGAAAATGGTGACATGATAGGTCCAAGTCAGCATGGATTTGTAAAAGGGAGATCATGCTTGACAAATCTTCTGGAATTTTTTGAGGATGTTTCCAATAAAGTGGACAAAGGAGTACCAGTTGATGTGGTATATTTGGACTTTCAGAAGGCTTTCGACAAGGTCCCACACAGGAGATTAATGTGCAAAGTTAAAGCACATGGGATTGGGGGTAGTGTGCTGACGTGGATTGAGAACTGGTTGTCAGACAGGAAGCAAAGAGTAGGAGTAAATGGGTACTTTTCGGAATGGCAGGCAGTGACTAGTGGGGTACCGCAGGGTTCTGTGCTGGGGCCCCAGCTGTTTACATTATACATTAATGATTTAGACGAAGGGATTAAATGTAGTATCTCCAAATTTGCGGATGACACTAAGTTGGGTGGCAGTGTGAGCTGCGAGGAGGATGCTATGAGGCTACAGAGTGACTTGGATAGGTTAGGTGAGTGGGCAAATGCGTGGCAGATGAAGTATAATGTGGATAAATGTGAGGTTATCCACTTTGGTGGTAAAAACAGAGAGACAGACTATTATCTGAATGGTGACAGATTAGGAAAAGGGAAGGTGCAACGAGACCTGGGTGTCATGGTACATCAGTCATTGAAGGTTGGCATGCAGGTACAGCAGGCGGTTAAGAAAGCAAATGGCATGTTGGCCTTCATAGCGAGGGGATTTGAGTACAGGGGCAGGGAGGTGTTGCTACAGTTGTACAGGGCCTTGGTGAGGCCACACCTGGAGTATTGTGTACAGTTTTGGTCTCCTAACTTGAGGAAGGACATACTTGCTGTTGAGGGAGTGCAGCGAAGATTCACCAGACTGATTCCCGGGATGGTGGGACTGACCTATCAAGAAAGACTGAATCAACTGGGCTTGTATTCACTGGAGTTCAGAAGAGTGAGAGGGGACCTCATAGAAACGTTTAAAATTCTGACGGGTTTGGACAGGTTGGATGCAGGAAGAATGTTCCCAATGTTGGGGAAGTCCAGAACCAGGGGTCACAGTCTAAGGATAAGGGGTAAGCCATTTAGGACCGAGATAAGGAGAAACTTCTTCACCCAGAGAGTGGTGAACCTGTGGAATTCTCTACCACGGGAAGTAGTTGAGGCCAATTCACTAAATATATTCAAAAGGGAGTTAGATGAAGTCCTTATTACTCGGGGGATCAAGGGGTATGGCGTGAAAGCAGGAAGTGGGTACTGAAGTTTCATGTTCAGCCATGAACTCGTTGAATGGCGGTGCAGGCTAGAAGGGCTGAATGGCCTGCTCCTGCACCTATTTTCTATGTTTCTATGTTTCTATGTTTCTAGGCTTCCGTCTGGGGATTACGCGGGGGATCATGAGCCAGCTGGCAAGGCCAAATCCTTTATCCCCCAGCATCCAACCACGACCTTCTAGCTGACTGTCAAACAGGTCTAAGACAGAGCTCTCATGCAGGATGTGTGTATCATGGATGCTGCCTGGAAATTTAGCATTAACTGCCATGATGATCACGTTGTGGTCGACAACGAGCTGCACATTCAGGGAGTGGAATCCCTTTTGGTTACGAAACACCTCCGTGTTCTTTAAAGGTGCTTTCAGGGCGATGTGCATGCTGTCTACTGCTCCCTGCACCTTGGGGAAGTTTGCTATTCTCGAGAACCCCAAAGCCCTCCCAGTTTGTGCCTCCCTGGTCATAGAGAAGTTTATAAAGTCTGTGCTGCGAGCATAAAGGGCTTCATTCACCTGTCGAATGGAACAATGTGTGGCATGCTGAGAGATACCACAGATGTTGCCAGCTGCAGCCTGAAAGGAGCCAGGTACGTAGAAGGATAGTGCCACAGTAACCTTTACCTCAATGGGCGATGCGGTCCTGATGGAGCTGGTAGGCTGCAGATCCCCCTTGATGAGCTGTCTTATCTCATCAATGACTTACTTCCGGAAGCACAGTCTCCTAAGACACGCATTATCAGACAAGTTGATTAAGATTGCTTTTCCCTGAAAGTTCGTCAGCTGTACTTTCTCCTCCGCCTTGGCATTAGTCTACCACCTCTTCGATTGGCCCCTTCACTAAACCCTTCACTTAACTCAACTTCAGATGCCAGCATGTGAGCATTTACAAGTAAAGCTACATACCTCATCACTATCACTATTATCACTATCACTGCTGTTATAAATGCCCTTTGTACTAAAAAATATATAAAATATAACTTATATTTATATTTATATGTATATTTATAAGTGTAAATGTGAGTGGATCTATCAGTAAAGACACTTAAATAACTCACAAATTATAAGCCCCTTGTTTAAGCAGCCTCTCACTTCCTTTGACGTTCAAAATGGCGTCCGTAGTGCCGAGTTCTGTGAGGAAGGCCAGGTAAAAGCAGCTTTTCTCCAGCGATGTCCAGCGATCTTCTCGGTGAGCGATCAGCCCGGAGATGTGTGGGCGATGTGCCGAAAGTTGCGCTGGCCGATGAAAGGCCGATCACCTCAGCGATGTGACACAAAAGTTGGGCCGGCAATTTTCCGGCGATGTTCCGGCCCAACTTTCCACTTTTTAATCAAAATAGGCGATAGCCTGCCTTTTTGGGCGATATATGGGCACTAGCCTAGCGATCTGAAGTGGAAAGTCTAGCCCATCTCTAATACTTCACCAAGAGGAGATTATTCACATATGAGCCTTGAGTGACTGTCACATGCTAGGGGTAGGGGGGTAACATCACAACTGAACACACTGTATTTGGCATGTAACCATTTCCAACAAGGATGGCAGGTTATGGACCAGGATCTGGGGAACTCTGACTGATTTTAATCTGAATAATTCATAAGCACTGGCTGATTCAGCACTCCTAATGCCCAGATTGGGGAATTGAACATGGGAAATTCTTGGTTTGTGCAGTTGAGCTAATCTTCGGATAAACACTCTTAGTGTTTAGAATTTATTTATTTATTTTTTACTCACCTTTTTGATTTTCCATCCTTACCCCTCCTCTCCAGAAGGCAGTGCCTGACATTAGGGAACAGTTCCAGGAGCACTGACAGCTTCCGGCACTTTGCCCAAATAGCCATTATCCTTGTGTGAGCCTTAAGAGTAGGTATGAGTATGTTATTTGACTATCGGGGTTATCAAAGTGGAGCTCAGTCCTGTTCAAACTTTCCTTCGGGGCAAGTTGGATAGTTTTTAAAAATTCATTCATGGGATGTGGGCATCACGGGCAAGGCCAACATTTGTTGCCCATCCCCAATTGCCCTTGAGAAGGTTGTAGTGAGCAGCCTTCCTGAACCGCTGCAGTGCGTGTGATGATGGTACTCCCATTGTGCTATTAGGGAGGGAATTCCAGGATTTTGACGCAGCGATGATGAAGGAACGGTGATATATTTCCAAGTCAGGATGGTGTGTGACTTAGGGGGGATCTTGGAGGTGATGGTGTTCCCATGCGTCTGCTACCCTTGTCCTTCTAGATGGTAGAGGTTGTGGGTTTGGGAGCTGCTGTCGAAAAAACCTTGGCATGTTGCTGCAGTGCATCTTGTACATGGTACACACTGCAGCCACATTGTGCAGGTGGTGGAGGGAGTGAATGTTTAAGGTGGTGAATGGGGTGCCAATCAAGTGGGCTGCTTTGTCCTGGATGGTGTTGAGTTTCTTGAGTGTTGTTGGAGCTGCTCTCATCCAGGCAAGTGGAGAGTATTCCATCACACTTCCCGGGAATGAATTTAAAAAAAGGGTGTGAGGCCAGTAGTGTAGATGGTGCGACATGGCATTTGGAGATTCATTCACTCACCTTGACCACTCATGTGATGTCATTAAACTTCTAGCACTGGATGCAGGTCATGCAGACAACACTCATCGCACTGACAGCTTCAGCTATCTCCTCCCACTGCCTTCTGCTGTTCTGCCTTAAAGACCTCCTGCCCCCCCTATGGATAGAGGACCTGACGGCATCTTTGAACCCCCAGTACCAAGGCCTCCAGTGCCACATCGGAAAATCTCATCGCCCTGTCTCTTGGTTGCATGGCCACGCCTTTCTCCACACTGATTATGAGGTGCTTCTGCAACATAGCACCTCCCCTTTAAGTAGTACAGAGAGCCTAGGCCAAACATTATTGCCTAGTAGACTGCACCCGATATTGCCACCCAATTCAGCACTAAGCCAATCAGTAGCACATTTAGTGCTGAGATCAGCGCTGCAATCTTTATGAGCAGGCAGCACAAAATTTGTGCTGCCTGCACCAATTTGAACGGGCATGGGCACATTGTGTTTCACGCTGCCCATGCCAGTTTTTGGGCCTTATCCAATTTCTAGTCCAGTATCCTTAGCTCATGTCAATGTTGCATGCCTGGTGTAGTTCTGGCCATGATCAGCTGAGCACAGAGCAAGAATTGAACCTGCAGGTCCTCCTGGTCTATATGACTCGGTGCCATATCATGCAGCACATTAATCCACTGAAGAACGGTAAGGGATAGATAGACAGATAGACAGACAGACAGATAGACAGGCAGACAGACAGACAGACAGATTGTGTGGCTTGGGAAATCACAGAGATAAAAAAAAATGATTAGTTAAAAGATAAAAATGGTGATAAAATAGTATTTATATTTAAATAAAATCATCTCATATATGATAGTTATTATTGAGGACTGTTTTAGGATTCTAAACTGGGTAAAGGTTATAACAGGAGTTTATCTGACATAATGGCACCAAGTTTCCACATGATTTGCGCCTGATATTTAGGAGCAACTGGTGGAGAACGGACTATCTTAGAAATCGCAATTCTCCACATTTTTTTTTCTGCAGTTCTCGTCAGTTAGAACAGTTTCACTTTGGAAGATAATTTTTTCTTCAAAAGGGGGCGTGTCCGGCCACTGACGCCTGATTTCAAAGTTTCCACAGTGAAAACGTACTCCAAACTAACATAGAATGGAGCCAGTGAAGATTTTTGTAGAACTGAAAAAACCTGTTCTACACATTAAAAAATCAGGCGCAGGTTACAAATTAGGTTTCCAGAACGAGGAGCGGGGGGGAAGGGAAGTCATTAAATTCTACAATAAATCCTTATTTATACTTATACAAATATTATACAAATAAATCCAACCTGTATAAAAATTTATAAGCAAAGAAAAGATTAAATAAACCATCTTCCTACCTGTGTGAAAGTGCTTCAGCCAGGGAGAATGCTGCAGGAAGCCTCACAAGTTGAGGCAGCCGTTCGTTCCCGACGGCAGGGGGGGAGGAGGCATCCGTTCCCGATGGCGGATGGGGGGGGGCGCGGAGGGAGGGAGTGCGGGCCCGACCGACCGACCGAACGCAGCGAGGCGGGGGAGGCAGCCGTTCCAGACGGCGGGCGGGCGGGCGGGGGGGAGGGAGGGAGGGAGTGCGGGCCCGACCGACCGACCGAACGCAGTGAGGCGGGGGAGGCAGCCGTTCCCGACGGCAGGCAGGGGGGGCAAGGAGACAGTGAGAAGGCTGCAGGAAGCCTCACAAGTTGAGCAGCCATTCCCAACGGCGGGGGGGTGGGGGGGGAGGCCGTCGGGAAACGGCTGCCTCAACTTTCTGAGGCTTCCTGCAGCCTTCTCACTGCTGCAAGAAGCCTCAGTGCTGATCATGGAAGGGCAATGTGTTTTTATTAAAAAATGTTCAAAAATTAAACAGCTACAAAGAGCTACAAAAATGGCCGAGTGCCAATGTTTCCTTCACACTGCGCGTGCGCGAACGCTCCAACGCAGGGTTGCCGGCAGGAAAAAAACTAATTTAAATGGTACCCGCCCCCTCCCACTTACAAAATCGGCGCGAGTGGTAGGCTCCGCCCCCCTGGGCGCCGCGCCAAGCAGACATGGAACTGCAGGGCGCTCCAGAATCGCGCGTTTTTTTTCCGGCGCCATTTTCGGTGCTAAAAACGGGCGCCCAGCTCGGAGGGGCGCCCGTTTTGTAGCGTGTGGAAACTTGGGGCCAATGAGGGTAATTGTAACTTTTAGTCAAAGTGTAAAGTGAGTGAAATTAAATCGGCCACCTGTTATACACCTTTCCCGATTTGAGGGATGCTGCCCCCTCCCCTTTTATAGGGGCACTTGGGAAAAAAAAATTTAGATTTTAGTGCCCTAAAAAAACCACAAAAAAAAACACCAAAAAAAAGGGCCTTGGAAATGTTTGGAGGGCACTTGACTTAACTGTTATCCAACCAAAAGAGTTGAGGGATGCTGCCAGCGAGGCAGGTAGTCCGAAATTAGAATGCTGGCAATGGGTGAACTGCCTCTGGAGGCTTGATAGGTGCCGGCAACGTATCCAAATGATTGAAATGGGGCCCGGGCCCAATATCGGATGAGTATCTTGTCTCCTAGTTGGGGCGTGCCATCAATTATATGCCCCAAAATGGGTCATAACCAATTATTACCCCAGTGACTTTATCCTGTGAGCAGCTAAACCATTCAGACCTAATTCTATCTCTGGCCTCTGAAGCAGAAGCTAATTTCAGTTTCGTAACAATTGGGAAGTGCTGAAGGGAACAGTTACAGTGCCCTTGGTTAGGGATAGGGAAAACAACTGAGGCTCTAACTCCAGCAACTGAAAGTGTTGCAACATCTCATACAAGCCTAGTTTAGAATTTTCTGCTCCAGTAGCTGATGCCTGTATGGTAATTACTAGGTATGGTCGACAGTAAATATGTCCAACTGGTTTCTGGATGAAAATAGCATAGTCAGCTATGCATTCTAGAGTTCAAAGTTCTGCTGACACTTATTGTCAAGGATCATACATGAAGAATAGCACATTGGGTTAGATACTGGAGGAAGCCAAAGGAACTGTAACCAGCAAGGGTTATATATATTATTTTCTCACCAGAAGGGGTGAAAAGTAATAAGAAAAATGAACAAATAATAAAAAACAAATATCAACCATACCTATTAATTACTATACGGGTATAGAATTGCAAAAGCTGAACACATTCCTTGTCAGTCATACCTGTGGATAGGATTATCTTTGCAGGAACTACCTGTCCAACCAGTTAAGGTATATTAAGTTCAGCTGTTATTCTTTTCTCCCCATATCACAAACTCATAAGATAAATATGAATGAAGAGAGTCATTTGATTAATTTTGACTCAGTCTAGAAACACTTTCAGAGACACAAACTATCTTTTAAATAGCCCTGAGATGTTTCTCTCTATTCCTTGACCCAAAAATCCATTTCATGTAATGATCACTCTGTATCAAGAAGAACTTTCTGTTTTGAGGTTTAATTTGCCTTTCAACAATTTAAACCTGTGCCCTCTTTCTAAAATTCATTCATGGGATGTTGGCGCTGCTGGGAAACCCAGCATTAATTACCCATCCCAAATTGCCCTTGAGAAGGTGGCAGGCAGTTAAGAGGCAACCACATTACTGTGAGTCTGGAGTCACATATAGGCCAGACCGGGTAAGGATGACAGATTTCCTTCCCTAAAGGACATTAGTAAACCAGATGGGATTTTACAACAATCCGTTGGTTCATGGTCACCGTTACTGACACTAGCTTTTTATTCCAGATTTATTTAATTATTTAATTAACTGAATTTAAATTCCTCAGCTGCCATGATGGGATTTGAACTCTTACCTCTGGATTATTAATCCAGACCTTTACATTACTAGTGCAGTAACATTACCACTATGCTACCATTCCCATTGTCCCTCTTGTCGTACTATCATTTTTTTTTGTATGAAATAGTGTTTGGAAGTACCTTTTTCATACCATGTACTTTCTTATTTACCTCTGTTAGCTATTTTCAGGCTGAAGTGCTCATGTTTCTCCATTCTTTCCTCATACCACAGTGCCCAATCACATTGAGTTACCTGATTCTATAGCACAGAAATAGGCCATTCAGCTCAACTGGTTTATGCCGGTATTTATGCTCCACACGAGCCTTTTCCCACCCTACTTCATCCAACCCTATCAGCATATTCTTCTATTCGTTTCTCCCTCATGTGCTTATCTAGCTTCCTCCTAAATGCATCTATGCTATTTGCCTCAACTACTCCTTGTGTTGGCATGTTCCATATTCTCACCACTCTTTGAGCAAAGAAGTTTCTCTTGAATTCCCTATTAGATTTACTCATGACTATCTTATATTTATGACCTCTAGTTTTGGACTCCCCACAAGTGGAAACATTTTCTCTTTGTTTATCCTATCAAACCCTTTTATTATCTTAAATCTTAAAGCTCATCCTTTCCTGATAAGTATATTCTCTCAGTTCCAATCCAAGGATTTGGCTCATGGTTCTTCCTTCAACTGACACCAGAGCTTAAATGGTTACCTTGATGATAATCACTATTCAAGGTGTGGAATGACATAAACATTATATAATTTGGATCCATTGCCAAAAAGAGTTTAATGACCTCACACAGCTGGTAAGTGAAGACTTCAGCAAATGCCATATCCCACCATCCCACCATAAACTTCACACTGCTCGATGCACCCTCACCTAACAATAATCTCTAGCTAACACCACTCCTATCTCACAATCATGGCTTCACTTCATCCTCACAACCTTACCACAGCTGCAGCACTCACACTACATCTCACATCTGTTCATGACATTTTAATGATCTATGTACCTGGACTCCCAAGTCTCTTTGGACCTCCACTGTTTTTAACATTTCACCATTTAGAAAGTACCCTGCTCTATCCTTTTAAGCTCCAAAGTGGATGACCTCACATTTGCCTACATTGAAATCCATTTGGCACAGTTTTGCCCATTCACTTAATCTATCAATATCCTGTTGTAATGTTATGCTTTTATCTACATTACCTACAATGCTGCCTATCTTTGTGTCATCGGCAAACTTGTATATGTGGCTTTTTATGCCATCATCTAAGTCATTAATAAATACTGTGAATGGTTTGAGGCCCCAACACAGATCCCCACAGGACACCACTAGTCACATCCTGCCAATTAGAATACCTACCCAACTACTTTCTTTGAAACCCTGGGAATGGAAACCTAGAGGTCCAAGAGATTTGTCACTTTTTAGTGCCATTATTTTCTTCATTACTGCTATTTTGCTTACGTTAATTTTATTGAGTCCCTGTCCCTGATTCCATATTAGTTTCCATGGGCTAGTAATTCGTTAGCATTCCGCCCATTTAACCACCCATTTACAGTTGAGAAGAACTTTACTGCCCAAATGAGTGTAAAAATGGAAATTACCACCCAAATACCGCCCAAATTACCGCCAGCCTAAAATACAGCTCAGAAAAAGCTGCACTCATCTGACCTTAATCCAACAGTATGGACGCCATGTTTTACATCGGATGAAATTGAAGAAAAGGCTGCTTCAAGTTGATGGGAGCATTAAAGTAAATCGTGAATTGATTTTAAGGGTGTTTGAAAATCTTGCACATTATCTGAGCACATTGTGGTCAATTTAAAGTACATTTGTGGTTGTTTAAGGACAATTGAAGACAGTTTAGGACATTTTAAGGAATGGGGCCTGTAACTTCTCAGCCAACATTGCTGACTATGCACATGGTGCAAAATAGAGATAGAAGAAGGTTCATTGAAGAGCATTATGTGCCCAATCAAACAGGTGGCAGACTGCTGAGGAGGAGGAGGCCTTACCCCCAACGTATTTACAGGGAGCAGTGGTTATACCTGCACCTGTCCGATACAACATGCGTTAGGAGGCTGCACTTCCGAAAATAGGTAATCAGTGAGATACGCCAGCTCATTAAGGGAGACATGCAGCCTACCAGCACCATCAGGACCACACAGCCCGTTGAGGTTAAGGTGACGCTGGCATTTTCCTGCTATGCATCGGGCTCCTTTCAGGCATCAGCTCGTGACATTTGCAGTAACTCTCAGCACGCCACACATCACTGTATTCACCAGGTGACTGAAGCGTTTTACGCACACAGGATGGACTTTATAAATTTCCCAATGACCAGGGAGGCACAGAGTGAGAGGGCTTTGGGTTTTTTGAGAATAGCAAACTTCCCAAAGGTCCAGGGTGCAATAGACTGCACGTATATCGTCCTGCGAGCACCTTTAGAGGAGCCAGATGTGTACCGGAACTGAAAGGGATTCCACTCCCTGAATGTGTAGTTTATTGTCGGCCACAACCAAATAATCATGGCAGTAAATACCAATTTTCCAAGGAGCATTCATGATGCGTACATCTTGCGTGAGAGCACTGTCTCCGACCATTTTAAGAATCAGCCACAAGGTCAATGCTCGATGGTGGGTGACAAAGGATATGGCCTCGCCACCTGGCTCTTGACCCCCTCTGTCAGCCCCAGACAGATGCCGAGCATCGCTACAATCACAGCCATAGAGCCACACGCAATATCGTCAAAAAGGCGATTGGAGTGCTAAAGCAGCGCTTCAGATGCCTGGACCACTCTGGAAGCAGCCGACAGAACCATCTTGAGCAGGTTGCTGAGTTCATTGTGCTATGTTGCATGTTGCACACATTAGCTATCAAGAGGGGACAGGAATTGCCAGATGGGAATGCCGGTCCACCTCAGGAGAGAGGGGAGGCAGAAGAGGAGGAGGAGGATGTCGAGGAGGACAAGCAGCCTGGCGATTAACCCATGCTGTCCCCCGCTACACCACAGGAGAAGCCCTGTGGTAGTTATGCAACTGCAAAACTGTTACGTCAGCAGCTCATGAATGAATATTTTGCTTGAACGGTGAGAGCTACGTTTCATCCCTGCCTGGCCATTGTTTGTAACTCTTGTATTTATTGTTACCTTCAGTTTGCAACCGGTTCTGGGGGAGGTGGGACCAGTACAAACCAGACGGTCTGCACCTGGGTAAGACCGGAACCGATGTCCTAGGTGGAGTGTTTGCTAGTGCTGTTGGGGAGGAGTTAAACTAAAGTGGCAGGGGGATGGGCATCTATGCAGGGAGGCAGAGGGAAGTAAAAAGGGGGCAGAAGCAAAAGGTAGGAAGGAGACAAGCAAGAGTGGAGGGCAGAGAAATCAAGGGCAAAATATAAAAGGGCCGCATTACAACATAATTCTAAAAGGACAAAGAATGTTAAAAAACAAGCCTGAAGGCTCTGAGTCTCAGTGCGAGGAGCATTCATAATAAGGTGAATGAATTGACTGCGCAGATAGCTGTTAATGGATATGATGTAATTGGGATTACGGAGACATGGCTCCAGGGTAACCAAGGCTGGGAACTCAACATCCAGGGGTATTCAATATTCAGGAAGGACAGATAGGAAGGAAAAGGAGGTGGGGTAGCGTTACTGGTTAAAGAGGAGATTAACGCAATAGTAAGGAAGGACATTAGTTTGGATGATGTGGAATCTATATGGGTAGAGCTGCGAAACACCAAAGGGCAGAAAACGTTAGTGGGAGTTGCGTACAGACAACCAAACAGTAGTAGGGAGGTTGGGGATGGCATCAAACAGGAAATTAGGGATGCATGCAATAAGGGTACAGCAGTTATTCATGGGCGACTTTAATCTACATATTGATTGGGCTAACCAAACTGGTAGCAATACTGTGGAAGAGGATTTCCTGGAGTGTATAAGGGATGGTTTTCTAGACCAATATATCGAGGAACCAACTAGAGAGCAGGCCATCGGAGACTGGATCTTGTGTAACGAGAGAGGATTAATTAGCAATCTGGCATGTGGGGCCCCTTGGGGAAGAGTGACCATAATATGGTAGAATTCTTCATTAAGACGGAGAGTGACACAGTTAATTCAGAGACTAGGATCCTGAACTTAAAGAAAGGAAACTTCGACGGTATGAGACATGAATTGGCCAGGATAGACTGGAGAATGATACTTAAATGGTTGATGGTGTATAGGCAATGGCAGACATTTAAATATCACATGGATGAACTACAACAATTGTACATCCCTGTATGGAGTAAGAATAAAAAAGAGAAAGTGCCTCAACTGTGGCTAACAAGGTAAATTAGGGAAAGTGTTAAATCCAAGGAAGAGGCATATAAATTGTCCAGAAAAAGCAGCAAACCTGAGGACTGTGAGATATTTAGAATTCAGCAGAGGAGGACTGGGTTTAATTAGGAGGGGGAAAATAGAATATGAGAATGAGCTAGCAGGGAACATAAAAACTGACTGCAAAAACTTCTATAGATCTGTGAAGAGAAAAAGATTAGTGAAGACTAATGTAGGTCCCTTGCACTCAGAATCAGGTGAATTCATAATGGAGAACAAAGAAATGGCAGACCAATTGAACAAATACTTTGCTTCTGTCTTCACTAAGGAAGACACGAATAACCTCCCGAAAATATTAGCGGACCCAGGATCTAGCGAGAAGGGGGAACTGAGGGAAATCCTTATTAGTCAGTAAATAGTGTTAGGGAAATTGAAGGGACTGAAGGCCGATAAATCCCCAGAGCCCGATAGCCTGCATCCCAGAGTACTTAAGGAACTGGGCCTAGAAATAGTGGATGCATTGGTGGTCATTTTCCAATATTCCATGGACTCTGGATCAGTTCCTATGGACTGGAGGGTAGTTAATGTAACCCCACTTTTTAAAAAAGGAGGGAGAGAGAAAACAGAGAACTATAGACCGGTTAGCCTGACATTGGTGGTGGGGAAAATGTTGGAATCAATTATTAAAGATGTAATAGCAGTGCATTTGGAAAGCAGTGACAGAATTGGTCCATGTCAGCATGGATTTATGAAAGGGAAATCATGCTTGACAAATCTTTGAGAGTTTTTTGAGGATGTAAGTAGTAGAGTGGATAAGGGAGAACCAGTGGATGTGGCGTATTTGGACTTTCAAAAGGCTTTTGACAAGGTCCCACACAAGAGATTAGTGTGCAAAATTAAGGCAGATGTTATTGGGGGTAATGTATTGACGTGGATAGAGAACTCGTTGGCAGACAGGAAGCAAAGAGTGGGAATAAACAGGTCCTTTTCAGAATGGCAGGCAGTGACTAGTGGGGTGCCGCAGGGTTCAGTGCTGGGACCCCAGATATTTACAATATACATTAATGATTTAGACGAAGGAATTGAATGTAATATCTCCAAGTTTGCAGATGACATTAAGCTGGGTGGCAGTGCGAGCTGCGAAGAGGATGCTAAGAGGCTGCAGGGGGACTTGGACTGGTTAGGTGAATGGGAAAATGCATAGCAGATGCAGTATAATGTGGATAAATGTGAGGTTATCCACTTTGGTGGCAAAAACAGGAAGGCAGATTATTATCTGAACAGTGACAGATTAGTAAAAGGGGAGGTGCAACGAGACCTGGGTGTCATGGTACATCAGTCATTGAAGGTAGGCATGCAGGTACAGCAGGCAGTAAAGAAAGCAAATGGCATGCTGGCCTTCATAGCGAGGGGATTTGAGTATAGGAGCAGGGAGGTCTTACTGCAGTTGTAAAGGGCCTTGGTGAGACCACACCTTGAGTATTGTGTGCAGTTTTGGTCTCCTAATCTGAGGAAGGACATTCTTGCTATTGAGGGAGTGCAGCGAAGGTTTACCAGACTGATTCCCGGGATGGCAGGACTGACAGATGAGGAAGGACTGGACCGGCTAGGCTTATACCGACTGGAATTTAGAAGAATGAGAGGGGATCGCATAGAAACATATAAAATTCTGACGGGACTGGACAGGTTAGATGCAGGAAGAATGTTCCCGATATTGGGGAAGTCCAGAACCAAGGGTCACAGTCTAAAGATAAGGGATAAGACTTAGGACCGAGATGAGGAGAAACTTTTTCACCCAGAGAGTTGTGAACCTGTGGAATTCTCTGCCACAGAAAGTTGTTGAGTCTAGTTCATTGTACATATTCAAAATGCAATTAGATATGGCCCTTACGGCTAAAGGGATCAGCGGGTATGGAAAGAAGGCAGTGGTGGGGTACTGAAGTTGCATGATCAGCCATGATCATATTGAATGGTGGTGCAGGCTCGAAGGGCCGAATGGCCTGCTCCTGCACCTATTTTCTATGTTTCTATGTAAAAGTGAGTGAGAACTGCGCAAGAATTGTTAAGTGGAATAACCATTTTTTATAATTTAATAAAATTGTCAAACTTTATAATCTTTGAAATAAATTCTTAAATAATTATTTTTAAATGAAAAATGCAACATTATTTAAACAAAACAACCAATTAACAGCAACAAGCATTGAAAACATTAAGCATTAAAAACTAGAAACACCTGCAAACACCCCCAACAGTCAACAATTTTAGAATATCAAAATAACAACACCCCCAAGCCCCCACCCCCTCCCAAGTCAACAATTTTAGAATAACAATTAAAATAATAATAACACCCACAACACCCCCGCCGCCACCCCCCCCCCCGCACCCAACAAAAATTCTACCTGCAGCCATCGTTCCCTCCACCTTTAGCGCCCCCCCCCCCCGATCTTTACAGACTCGTTGTCCGTGCCCCTGGCCCTACCCATGTTGACACCAAGGTGTCGTGCAACAAGGCACCTCAAGCGCTGCTGCTGTAGGGGACTGACAGTGGCAGCGTCATTTGTGGGGATTCTGGAGAAGTATCGGTTACCTTCTGACTCTCAGGTGCTGCCGGCATCGGTGGTATGACACCTTGAGGTGTATTGCCATATACTGATTCCATCGTTTGCCACATGGCATCGACGGAATCGGCGGTTTGCCATATTAGCGCAATCAGCTCCACAATGTCCTCCAAATGACGTGCTGATAGCGTAGCGATGTTCCCAGCAATCCACTAATAGCCTGGAGGAGCTCTTGACCAACGTTAACGCTCGTCCTAGACAGTCCCACCTTGTCCAGGTCGACATCTGCCTGTCATCGAGCAAGCCTGCCCCATCAAATCAACCTTCACAGATTCGGCATAGGTGCTGGAACAGTCGGTATGCCCTGCTGCACGCCTCTTGGCCCCGCTACTTCCTCACAACTGAATCCAGGAAAGTTAGATTCCACTGAGGAAGAGGTGGCCGCAGGTAGAATGAACCGTTGAGTCCCCGACTCCACCTCTTCCATATCCCCCAGCACATGTTGTGCACTTGAACTAGCTTGAGGGTCGTCAACTCGATCTTCCTCTTCCGTGGGCTCCCCTCCGGTGAGTACCACATAGCAGTAATGGTGAAGCTCCAGGGGGCTCAGCAGGTCTCCAATGTGCCTGGGCAATTAGAAAACATAATATGAGAGGTTAGTAGAAGGGGAGGGGAGTGGAGGGTCAGGGTAACATGAGAATGCTTATTTTGCGCAAGCATATGTAGAAGAGCAACACTAGTGCATTAGATATCACCGAGAGATGTTACATGCAATTAACATGAACAGAAGCTACATTGCATTAGAATAAGATTTCATGATCCCAGCATTACATTACATTACATTACATAATTCATACATTGTACTCACATAGCATTAAATCACATGACCGCTGCATGGCCCGGGATTATACATGACTTACCTGCCGCAACTACAGGATCTGCACCACCACGGGTGACCGAGCGATTTTGCACCCCTACAAGGGTTGCGGCCTGCTTCTCCAGGTTTGTGAGTTCCAACAACTCTGCTGGCCCTCCTCGGCGCGATTGGAAGATATCTTCTTCTGCAAAGATGACAAGAACATGGTATAAGCTAATTGCCCAGGTACTAGTACGGAACACACAGATAGATATCCACAATTAGCCATCCCCAATGCTTTTCTTCAATGTCCCATTAATGTTATATGTTAATACCATTATGATGCAAGTGCTGCATGATGAACACATCTAAGTACAGAAAAACAATGGAATAAGATTGTGGATAGGAAATAGTGCATGACACCAAGCTTACCATGCTTACCAAGTTTAACAACATTACAATGTGGCAGATTTACATTTTAAATAATGAGTCAGTGCATGATTAAAGTTATTACTTACTCTTGCAGACGCAGCGAGGTCATTCCAGAGTTTGCGGCACTTGCTTGGCTCCCGAAAATCATGGGTTGCCAACAACACCACCTCTGCAATGTCCGCCCATATGCGCTGGTAGACTTGGGGAGGGGTGTGGTTTCCCATGTCCATGCCCGTCCCGGGTCAATTGGGTCCAGTGCGTCTCCATCTCGTGGACCAAGGCAGCTTGCACTTCATCTGAGAAACATTTGGCCCTCTTCCTCCCTCCTACCTCAGCTACCTCCATTCCCTCAACTTCAATCTCCATTGAAACTCTAATTCAAATTCAAATTCAACTTCAAAACTTCAAGCTTCAAACTCAGGCTGTCTCTTCTTGATCTCTCTCTCTCTCTCTTGCCTTCCCTTCCCCTTCTGTGCATGCGCAGATGACCCCTGACCCTTGAATTGTTGGAAAAAGGTAAGTTAAGAAAAATTTAAATCGCGCATGCGCAAAATGACCATTGTTAGAGACGCCAGCCTTACACGAGGAAAAAGACCGCTACCGCCACCGCCAGAAAAAAAAGCTGAAACTAGCCGCTTTGGATATGGGCGGTTCTTAAAAGTCAAACATCGATTACCGCCGGAAATACCGCCCAGATCTAGGCAGTAGCGATACAAATGGAAATTTGGAATTTGGCATGCTATCCTCTATCCCTACTGTAAATACTGACACAAAGTAATTATTCAACAAGTCCAGCATTTCATTGACATATCACCGATATCTGTTTTCAAAGGGCCAACATCGCTCCTGACCACTCTCTTTTTCCAAATACAATTGTAAAAATTCTTTCTGCTGATTTTAATATCCCTTGCAAGTTTCTTTTCACACTACCTTTTGTAGACCTTACTATCTGTTTTGTCACCCTTTCCTGTTCTTTGTATCTATCCCATTTGCCAAGATATGTGCTATTTTTTGCACTTTTGTATGCTTTTTCTGTTAGTTTTATGCTGTCTCTTTCCTCGTTAGTCATCCATGGCTGTTTTTTTTGGCAAGTAGAGCTCTTGCCCCTTAGGGGTGTCATCATCATCATCATCATAGGCAGTCCCTCGGATTCGAGGAAAACTTGCTTCCACTCCTGAAGTGAGTTCTTTGATGGCTGAACAGTCCACTACGAGAGCCACAGACTCTGTCACAGGTGGGACAGATAAACTGGTTCTGTATCACATGAAATTATTTTTTGAACATCTCCCACTGATCTTCTGTCATTTTACCCATTAACAAATTTTCCCAATTTACTATGACTTCTCATTCGGTTTCAGCCTTACCTAAATCTAGAATCTTAGTAGCTGCTTCGCGTTTCTCCCTTTTAAACATTCCACTATGTTATGATCTTATTGGATAAATGTTCATCGACCGTTAGGCTGTTAACTAAATCTGGCTCATTACTCATTACTAAATTTAATATGGCATGCAGCCTTGTTGGTTCTAGGACATATTGTTGTGGAAAACTATTCTGGACACACTCAAGAAATTCCCTTCCTTTCTGACAGGTACTAGTCTGCTTATCACAATCTACATGAACGTTAAAATCCCCCATTAAAACCACTCTGCCTTTGCTATACGCTTGTCTAATCTCTGCATTTATACAATCTAGCACTTCACAGCTGCTACCAGAGGGCCTATACACAACTCCCACTATAGTCTTAAATCCTTTCCTATTTCTTAATTCTACCCATAAAGTCTCCACTGCCTGCTTACCACTTGTTATATCCTCTGTTATCATTGAAGTAATTTCATCCTTAATCACGAAGGCGACTTTTCCTTCTCTGTCATTTTTCCTATCTTTCCTGTCGACCTTACAACCTGGTATATTTAGTTCCCAGTCCTGACCATCTTGCAGCCATGTCTCAGTAATGGCTACCATGTCATACTCTCCAAGTTGAATTTGCGCCTGCAGTTCATTCAATTTATTCCTTATACTTTGTGCATTTGTATAAAGAATGTTTATTTGGACCGTACACCAAAGCCTGTCCTTCAACTCTAATATTTTACTCACATGTTTCTTACGACTGTCTCTTGGTTTAATCACTTTACATCTTTTAATTTTCCCTTTAGCTGTAGTGCATAGAGCACCATTTCTGACTTCCTCTACTCTCTTCCCTTTTGTTTCTTTTTGAACTATTATTTTTACTACAATTTCCACTTGAGCCCTCCCCGCCATTTATTAGTTTAAAGTTCTTGTGACCACTCTATTTATCCTTTCCGCTCGGACCCTGGTATCAGGTGGAGTCTGTCCCAATGGTACAGTTCCTTCCCGTCCCATTACTGATAACAGAGCCCCATGAAACGGAACCCCTCTTTCCCACGCCACTCCTTCAGTCACATGTTCACCTCACTAATCTGCTTATCCCTATCCCAATTTGTAAGTGGCTCAGGTAATAATCCACAGATTATAACCCTTGAGGTCCTGGTCTTTAATTGAGCTCCTAGTTCCTGGTACTCCCCAAACAGGACCTCTTTTCTACTCTTCCCTATGTTGTTGGGACATACATGGACCACAATGACTGGATCCTCCCCTTCCCTCTCCAATATCCTTTCAAGCCAGTTTGAGATGTCCATCACCTTGGCACCAGTTAGGCAATGTACCATGTGAGACTCTCAATCTTATTACAAAGGATGCTATTTGTCCCCCTAATTGCAAAATTCCCTACAACTACCATATTATGCTTCCCCTCCTCCTCCTCCTCTTTCCCCCATAGGACAGCCTCCTGGTCCAAAGTGTCATTGTCTGCATTCTGGCTGTCCTTCCAACAGTCTTTATCCTTATCCTCACACGTAGCAAGTACATTGTAGCTATGGATAGGATCAGTTTTTGTGGACCCCTCATTTTCTTTCTTTCTTTGGGTTCCCCTTACTCTGCTCACTATCGGTCACTCCAACCCCTTTCTGAACCTACACCTCTCTACGATGTGTGACCGAAGTCTGGAGCAAACTGTTCAGAGCCCCCCCCCACCGCCTTTATGCATCAGGGATGGGTCTCCAATTCGCACTCCAGCTCAATGATTCTGAGCCGCAGTGATTCGAGACGGAGACATCTACTGCAGATGTGTTCGCTCAGGATAGGCTCGCTGTCCACAAACTCTCACATACTGCAGTCCAGACACACAACCTGCTCTGCTATGTCTTTGTCTAGATTATTTATATTATTTATTATTATCTACTTTCTAGTTTGTTTCTTTTTCTACAAACTGAGGCAGGAATTTTCCCGTTGCTGTGCGGCGGGTTTGGAGGCGGGTCAGTCGGAAAGATTGCGGAAATAGGGAGTGCATCGAGAACCCGTCGTCACCCTGCCTCCTCGCACCTTTGACTCGGGTGCCTTCCCCAGCGGCCATGGACCTGATCGGCAAAGCTGGGCGAACTAATTCAATTCATTAACTGCTTATTCTCAGACCCGAAGAGGGTTTTTAACTGCAGCTTTCGAATTCAACAGTATGAACATGGGAAGCATGCAGCTTGAGTACCTCGCCTGTGAAGGGGAGGTGGAAGCCTAGTGGCCATTTTGCGAGTGTATTAATTGACAGCTGGCATTATCACATACATACACACACCTTACACCTCATTAGTTTCCTAAGAGAAAAGCTCTTGCTGACTTCATTTTGTGCACAGATTTTGGGTTCTGGAGTGTGCAGGTCACTTCTGCAACCTCAAAATCTACTCTCAGCACATTGCTAGTCAGTATTAGAACATTGAGGGATTGGCCCTCTGATCGCTACTTGACCTACCATCTATGACATCAGCATGGGTGCTGCTTATACTGTCTCACTTGGTCGTCAGAATATGACCAAGATGAGCACTACCACCAACACCAGCTACACCAGCAGCAGCAACCACAACAGTAGCAACCACAACACCAGCCTTCTCCTCAACGACCTTGTAATGTATGTATGCCTCGGATTACCTGCCACCAGGGGGAGTGACCGTCGGAGGTCATTGGGCCACAGTCACACACGTGCAGCCCTTGTATATAAATCAAGCCTCCATGTTTAATCCTCACTTTGAGAGCTAATAAAGTAGAGTCAGGTTGCACCTGATTGAGTTCACGGTACTGAGCCTATTGAGTTATTGTATACGCAACATTTGGCGACGAGGCACAATACGAACTTTCACGCACAAAAAAAAAATGAGCTCCGTTGGAATCCTGGAGTGATTCGTGGCAGGAGAAGACTGGGAGGATTTTAAGGATCACCTCAACCAGTACTTCATGGCCAACGAGATGGATGAAAGTGCTGACGCAGTTAGGCGCAGGGCGGTTTTCCTCACGGTTTGTGATCCAAAAATCAATGGCCTCATAAAGAATCTGCTCTCACCTGCATGTCCAATGGAAAAAACCTATGAGGAATTGTGTGTTCTGATTCAGGACCTTTTCAAACCTAAAGACGGCATCATTATCTCAAGATATCGCTTTTACAAGCATGTTCGTTCTGAGGGTCAGAACGTGGCGGAATTTGTTGCTGATCTGAGATGTCTCGCTGGGCCGTGTAAGTTTGGAACCATGTTGGAAGACATGCTGTGCGATGTCTTTGTAATAGGCATAAATCACAAGGCGATCCTGCGGAAGCTGCTGGTTGCGGAGACGCTGGATCTGAGCAGGGCCATCACGATCGCCCAGGCTTGCCTGACCACGGTCGATAGTACAAAGCAGATATTCTCACAGAGTCGGAACTCCACGGCAAAGATTGTGAACCAAATTGTTGGCAGAGCTGCACCTGGCAGGGCCTACCTGACTGTGTTTGCGTAACCTGTATCTGCTCAAAGTCTGCCAATGGGCACAAATCCAATTTCACCCTGTTGGCGTTGTGGGGGCAATTATTGGCCTCATCAGTGTTGTTTCAGGCAGTAGATTTATAGAGGCTGTGCGAAAATGGGGCACCTTCAGCGGATGTGTCCGCAGCTCAGCAAGCGTGCTGCGACACACCATGTGGATGATGATGACCGATCCGGAGCAGATCTTGCAATGCAACCCGAGATACCCGTGTATAGTGTACATTCGTTCCTGACAAAGAGCCCACCGATAATGATTGAAGTAAAATTGAACGGCGTGCCGGTATCTATGGAATTAGACACGGGTGCGAGTCAGTCAATTATGAGCCAGAAGACTTTGAAAAGCTGTGGGACACCAAGGCTGTGAAACCCAAGCTGAGTCCAGTAAATGCAAAATTGTGTACCTACACCAAAGAGCCCATACCAGTGATTGGCAGTGCAGCAGTCAAGGTGTTGTCCGATTGGACGGTTCATGATCTATTGCTGTGGATCATTCCAGGCAATGGTCAAACGCTGTTTGGCAGGAGTTGGCTCAAAAAATAAAGTGGAACTGGAACGATATTAAAGCTTTGTCATCAGTGGATGACGCTTCGTGTGCTCAAGTGCTGAGCAAATTTATCTCGCTGTTTGAACCGGGCGTCGGCAACTTCATGGGAGCCAAGGTGCAGATTCATCTGGATTCGGATGCAAGACCCATCCATCACAAAGCCCGGGCAGTCCCGTACATGATGAGGGAGAAGGTCGAAATCATACTGGACAGACTCCAACGTGAAGGGGTAATTTCACGGGTCGAATTTAACGAATGGGCTAGTCCCATTGTTCTGGTGTTGAAGAGTGATGCCATTTTCAGGATTTGTGGAGACTACAAGGTTATGATCAACCGAGTTTCAAAACAGGATCAGTACCTGTTACCAAAGGCTGATGGCCTGTTTGCAATGCTAGCCGGGGGAAAGTCGTTCACCAAATTGGATCTGACATCGATCTATATGACACAAGAGCTTGTCGAATCGTCAAAGAAACTTACATGCATCAATACGCATAAAGGGCTGTTGATTTACAACAGGTGTCCTTTCGGAATTCGCTCGATTGCAGCCATATTTCAGAGAAACATGGAGAGTTTACTGAAGTCCATCTCCAGAACCGTGGTGTTCTAAGACGACATCCTGGTCACAGGTCGTGACACTGCCGAACACCTGGAAGAGGTTCTACGTTGTCTGGACAAAGTGGGGCTCAGGCTGAAACGTTCAAATTGCGTCTTTATGGCACTGGAATTCGAATTCCTGGGAAGGAAGATTGTTACAGACGGCATCAGGCCTACGGACTCGAAAACAGAGGCCATCAAAAATGCACCCGGTGCCCAGAATGTGACGGAACTGCGTTCATTCCTTGGTCTTCTCAACTACTTCGGTAATTTCTTACCTAAATTGAGCACATTATTAGAGCCACTGCACATGCTGTTCAGAAAAGGCAACAACTGGGTTTGGGGTATATCTCAAGACAGAGCCTTCGAGAAGGCTAGAAATCTGCTTTGTTCCAACAAATTGCTGATATATTATGACCCGTGCAAGCATTTAGTATTGGCCTGTGACGCTTCATCATATGGGGTTGGTTGCGTGCTCCAATAATCCATTGATTCGAGCAAACTACAACCCGTTGCGTCGAGAAGCATGTCAAAAGCGGAAAGAGCCTATGGCATGGTAGAAAAAGAAGCTTTAGCCTGCTTATATGGGGTTAAAAAGATGCATCAGTGTCTGCTTGGGCTTCGTTTCGAGCTTGAAACCGATCACAAGCCACTCATATCTGGTTTCAGAGCATAGAGGTATCAATACTAAAGCGTCGTCCCGCATCCAGAGGTGGGCGCTGACATTATCTGCCTATGATTATGCAATTCACCATAGACCTGGCACCGAGAATTGTGCCGATGCATTGAGCCATTTACCGTTGCCCACGCCGGAGGTGAAAATGCCACAGCCCGCAGACATACTGTTGGTCATGGATGCCTTTGAGAGTGAAGGGTTGCCTGTCACTGCTCAACAAATTAGGACCTGGACCAGCCAGGATCCGATCTTATTGGTTGTAAAATGTTGTGTCCCCAGTGGTGATTGCTCGGCCATTCCCAGGAAGTGTGTGATGAGACCAAACCTTACAACCATCGCAAAAATGAACTATACATTCAATGTCCTAGGGGGAGTGTTTGCTCGTGCTGTTGGGGAGCAGTTAAACTAATATGGCAGGGGGATGGGAACCAATGCAGGGAGACAGAGGGAGACAAAAAGGAGGCAAAAGCAAAAGACAGAAAGGAGATGAGGATAAGTGGAGGGCAGAGAAACCTAAGGCAAAGAACAAAAAGGGCAACTGTACAGCAAAATTCTAAAAGGACAAAGGGTGTTAAAAAAACAAGCCTGAAGGCTTTGTGTCTTAATGCAAGGAGTATCCGCAATAAGGTGGATGAATTAACTGTGCAAATAGACGTTAACAAATATGATGTGATTGAGATTACAGAGACGTGGCTCCAGGATGATCAGGGCTGGGAACTCAACATCCAGGGGTATTCAACATTCAAGAAGGATAGAATGAAAGGAAAAGGAGGTGGGGTAGCATTGCTGGTTAAAGAGGAGATTAATGCAATAGTTAGGAAAGACATTAGCTTGGATGATGTGGAATCTATGTGGGTAGAGCTGCAGAACACCAAAGGGCAAAAAACTTTAGTGGGAGTTGTGTACAGACCTCCAAACAGTAGTAGTGATGTTGGGGAGGGCATCAAACAGGAAATTAGGAGTGCATGCAATAAAGGTGTAGCAGTTATAATGGGTGACTTTAATATGCACATAGATTGGGCTAACCAAACTGGAAGCAATACGGTGGAGGAGGATTTCCTGGAGTGCATAAGGGATGGTTTTCGAGACCAATATGTCGAGGAACCAACTAGGGGGGAGGCCATCTTAGACTAGGTGTTGTGTAATGAGAGAGGATTAATTAGCAATCTCATTGTGCGAGGCCCCTTGGGGAAGAGTGACCATAATATGGTGGAATTCTGCATTAGGATGGAGAATGAAACAGTTAATTCAGAGACCATGGTCCAGAACTTAAAGAAGGGTAACGTTGAAGGTATGAGGCGTGAATTGGCTAGGATAGATTGGCGAATGATACTTAGGGGGTTGACTGTGGATGGGCAATGGCAGACATTTAGAGACCGCATGGATGAATAACAACAATTGTACATTCCTGTCTGGCGTAAAAATAAAAAAGGGAAGATGGCTCAACCGTGGCTATCTAGGGAAATCAGGGATAGTATTAAAGCCAAGGAAGTGGCATACAAATTGGCCAGAAATAGCAGCGAACCCGGGGACTGGGAGAAATTTAGAACTCAGCAGAGGAGGACAAAGGGTTTGATTAGGGTAGGGAAAATGGAGTACGAGAAGAAGCTTGCAGGGAACATTAAGGTGGATTGCAAAAGTTTCTATAGGTATGTAAAGAGAAAAAGGTTAGTAAAGACAAATGTAGGTCCCCTGCAGTCAGAATCAGGGGAAGTCATAACGGGGAACAAAGAAATGGCAGACCAATTGAACAAGTACTTTGGTTCGGTATTCACTGAGGAGGACACAAACAACCTTCCGGATATAAAAGGGGTCAGAGGGTCTAGTAAGGAGGAGGAACTGAGGGAAATCTTTATTAGTCGGGAAATTGTGTTGGGGAAATTGATGGGATTGAAGGCCGATAAATCCCCAGGGCCTGATGGACTGCATCCCAGAGTACTTAAGGAGGTGGCCTTGGAAATAGCGGATGCATTGACAGTCATTTTCCAACATTCCATTGACTCTGGATCAGTTCCTATCGAGTGGAGGGTAGTCAATGTAACCCCACTTTTTAAAAAAGGAGGGAGAGAGAAAACAGGGAATTTTAGACCGGTCAGCCTGACCTCAGTAGTGGGTAAAATGATGGAATCAATTATTAAGGATGTCATAGCAGCGCATTTGGAAAGAGGTGACATGATAGGTCCAAGTCAGCATGGATTTGTGAAAGGGAAATCATGCTTGACAAATCTTCTGGAATTTTTTGAGGATGTTTCCAGTAAAGTGTTCAAAGGAGAACCAGTTGATGTGGTATATTTGGACTTTCAGAAGGCTTTCGACAAGGTCCCACACAAGAGATTAATGTGCAAAGTTAAAGCACATGGGATTGGGGGTAGTGTGCTGACGTGGATTGAGAACTGGTTGTCAGACAGGAAGCAAAGAGTAGGAGTAAATGGGTACTTTTCAGAATGGCAGGCAGTGACTAGTGGGGTACCGCAAGGTTCTGTGCTGGGGCCCCAGCTGTTTACATTGTACATTAATGATTTAGATGAGGGGATTAATGCAGTATCTCCAAATTTGCGGATGACACTAAGTTGGGTGGCAGTGTGAGCTGCGAGGAGGATGCTATTAGGCTGCAGAGTGACTTGGATAGGTTAGGTGAGTGGGCAAATGCATGGCAGATGAAGTATAATGTGGATAAATGTGAGATTATCCACTTTGGTGGTAAAAACAGAGAGACAGACTATTATCTGAATGGTGACAGATTAGGAAAAGGGAAGGTGCAGCGAGACCTGGGTGTCATGGTACATCAGTCATTGAAGGTTGGCATGCAGGTACAGCAGGCGGTTAAGAAAGCAAATGGCATGTTGGCCTTCATAGCGAGGGGATTTGAGTACAGGGGCAGGGAGGTGTTGCTACAGTTGTACAGAGCCTTGGTGAGGCCACACCTGGAGTATTGTGTACAGTTTTGGTCTCCTAACTTGAGGAAGGACATTTTTGCTATTGAGGGAGTGCAGCGAAGATTCACCAGACTGATTCCTGGGATGGTGGGACTGACCTATCAAGAAAGACTGGATCAACTGGGCTTGTATTCACTGGAGTTCAGAAGAATGAGAGGGGACCTCATAGAAACGTTTAAAATTCTGACGGGTTTAGACAGGTTAGATGCAGGAAGAATGTTCCCAATGTTGGGGAAGTCCAGAACCAGAAGTCACAGTCTAAGGATAAGGGGTAAGCCATTTAGGACCGAGATGAGGAGAAACTTCTTCACCCAGAGAGTGGTGAACCTGTGGAATTCTCTACCACAGAAAGTAGTTGAGGCCAATTCACTAAATATATTCAAAAGGGAGTTAGATGAAGTCCTTACTACTCGGGGGATCAAGGGGTATGGTGAGAAAGCAGGAATGGGGTACTGAAGTTTCATGTTCAGCCATGAACTCATTGAATGGCGGTGCAGGCTAGAAGGGCTGAATGGCCTGCTCCTGCACCTATTTTCTATGTTTCTATGTTTGCTATGGGGTAATCGCGTTGTTATGCCCAAGAAAGGCAGGGAGAGATTTGTACGGGATTTACACAGTACCCATCCCGGTATTTTGATGATGAAGGCTATTGCCAGGTCTCACTTTTGGTGGCCTGGCATTGACTCTGATTTGGAGTCATGTGTGCATCAGTGCAACACTCGCATGCAGTTAAGCAATGCACCAGTGGAATCTCCGCTAAGTCTGTGGTCATGGCTCTCCAAATCATGGTCAAGGATCCGCATCGACTATGCGGGTCCTTTCCTGGGCAAAATGTTTTTGGTGGTGGTGGATGCGTATTCCAAATGGATAGAATGTGTAATCATGTCATCCAGCACATCCACAGCTGCCATTGAGAGCCTTCGTGCCATGTTCGTCACTCATGGTCTGCTCGACATTGTTGTAAACGACAACGGATCATGCTTCACGAGTTTGGAGTTTCAAGAGTTTATGAGACTCAATGGTATCAAGCATGTAAGGTCAGCACCATTCAAACCCAAGTCCAATGGTCAAGCAGAGCAGACTCGCTTGTCACGCATACTGCTTAGTTACAGAACGAGACCCCCCACCACCTCCGCCCCCGAGCTGTTGATGAAGAGAGGTCTCAAGGCCAGGCTTTCGCTTGCCCACCCTGATCTGAACAATCACGTCGAAAACAGACGTCAACATCAACAGTGGTATCATGAACGCGCGCCGTGTCACGCAACACCTCTATTAATGATCCTGTGTATGTGCTAAATTATGGTCAAGGCCCCAAGTGGGTCACTGGAACTGTTACGCCCAAGGAGGGTAACAGGGTGCTTATTGTCAGACTTGCTAAAGGGCAAACATGCAGGAGGCACATTGATCAGACAAAATTGCAGTACACAGACGAACAGGAACAGCTTGAAAAAGACACCATCAATGACCAACCGATTCATATTCAGCCATCAGAAGACCCTGCTGTTTCAATGAATCTGGACCTTCAATCCCCGACATGAACAATGCCACTCCCTTTAGATCGGCTACCCAGCATCAAGTTATGAATGACTCGGAGAGCTCATCCAGATTTGGAATTGAACTGAGATGATCAACTAGGGAGCGGAATGTCCCAGACTGTCTCAATAGATAGGACTGATACCAAGATCTTGGGGGGGAATGATGTAATGTATGTATGCCTGGGTTTACCTGCCACCAGGGGGAGTGAACATCAGAGGTCATTGGGCCACAGACACACATGTGCAGCCCTTTTATATAAAGAAAGCCTCCATGTTTAATCCTCATTTTGAGAGCTAATAAAGTAGTCAGGTCGCAGCTGTTTGAGTTCACGGAACGAAGCCTATTGAGTTATTGCATACATAAGAACATAAGAACATAAGAACATAAGAATTAGGAACAGGAGTAGGCCATCTAGCCCCTCGAGCCTGCTCCGCCATTCAACAAGATCATGGCTGATCTGGCCGTGGACTCAGCTCCACTTACCCGCCCGCTCCCCGTAACCCTTAATTCCCTATTGGTTAAAAATCTATCTATCTGTGATTTGAATACATTCAATGAGCTAGCCTCAACTGCTTCCTTGGGCAGAGAATTCAACAGATTCACAACCCTCTGGGAGAAGAAATTCCTTCTCAACTTGGTTTTAAATTGCTCCCCCGTATTTTGAGGCTGTGCCCCCTAGTTCTAGTCTCCCCGACCAGTGGAAACAACCTCTCTGCCTCTATCTTGTCGATCCCTTTCATTATTTTAAATGTTTCTATAAGATCACCCCTCATCCTTCTGAACTCGAATGAGTAAAGACCCAGTCTACTCAATCTATCATCATAAGGTAACCCCCTCATCTCCAAAATCAGTCGAGTGAATCGTCTCTGTACCCCCTCCAAAGCTAGTATATCCTTCCTTAAGTAAGGTGACCAAAACTGCACGCAGTACTCCAGGTGCGGCCTCACCAATACCCTGTACAGTTGCAGCAGGACCTCCCTGCTTTTGTACTCCATCCCTCTCGCAATGAAGGCCAACATTCCATTCGCCTTCCTGATTACCTGCTGCACCTGCAAACTAACTTTTTGGGATTCATGCACAAGGAGTGGTGCACGGAGCAGTGCTGTGCAATAAATTTTTAAGCCGGTTCACGGACTCCCAGGCCGCCTGCAATTTCTGCGGTCTGGAGGAGTCCGTGTTCCATGTTTTTATTGAGTGCACAAGGTTGCAGCCCCTGTTCCATTATTTGAAGGGGCTGCTCCTGAAATTCTGGCTGCACTTCAGTCCCACTCTCCTGATCTTTGGGCACCCTGTGCGGAGGGGAGCGGGTAGGTCCGAAGGCCTCCTCGCAGGACTGCTCCTGGGCACGGCCAAGGGTGCCATCAGCCGGTCCAGGCAGCGGGCGGTCGAGGGGGTCGTTCAACCTGACTGCCTGCCTCTCTTCCGCTCTTACATCCGGTCCAGGGTGTCCTTGGAGATGGAGCACGCGGTGTCCACCGGTACGCTCGCGGCCTTCCGCGAGAGGTGGGCACCGGAGGGACTGGAGTGCATCATCACGCCCGGCAACCAAATTTTAATTTGATTTTACGTTTTAAAGTTTAATTTGTTTTCATTGCCGGTGCTTTTAGTGTCCCCCTCCCCTTTTATAGGGGGCACTGGAAAAATTTGATTTTAGCGCCCCCAAAAAAAAAACCAAAAACCAAAAAAAAAAGGGGCCTTGAAAATGTCTGCTGTGTCACCCAGGTTGGGTGGCATGGTTTTAATGTTTTATGTTTTTGCAGGTTAACTCAAAAGAGTTTCATGCACAAGGACCCCCAGGTTCCTCTGCACTGCAGCATGTTGTAATTTCTCCCCATTCAAATAATATTCCCTTTTACTGTTTTTTTTCCCCAAGGTGGATGACCTCACATTTTCTGACATTGTATTCCATCTGCCAAACTTTAGCCCATTCGCTTAACCTATCTAAGTTTCTTTGTAGCCTCTCTGTGTCCTCTACACAACCCGTTTTACCACTAATCTTTGTGTCATCTGCAAATTTTGTTACACAACACTCTGTCCCCTCTTCCAGGTCATCTATGTATATTATAAACAGTTGTGGTCCCAGCACCGATCCCTGTGGCACACCACTAACCACCGATTTCCAACCCGAAAAGGACCCATTTATCCCGACTCTCTGCTTTCTGTTAGCCAGCCAATTCTCGATCCATGCTAATACATTTCCTCTGACTCCGCGTACCTTTATCTTCTGCAGTAACCTTTTGTGTGGCACCTTATCGAATGCCTTTTTGAAATCTAAATACACCACATCCATCGGTACACCTCTATCCACCATGCTCGTTGTATCCTCAAAGAATTCCAGTAAATTAGTTAAACATGATTTCCCCTTCATGAATCCATGCTGCGTCTGCCTGATTGCACTATTCCTATCTAGATGTCCCGCTATTTCTTCCTTAATGATAGTTCCAAGCATTTTCCCCACCTCAGATGTTAAACTAACCAGCCTATAGTTACCTGCCTTTTGTCTGCCCCCTTTTTCGAATCCGCTGATACCTCCCCAGAGTCCAGAGAATTTTGGTAGATTGTAACGAATGCATCTGTTATAACTTCCGCCATCTCTTTTAATACCCTGGGATGCATTTCATCAGGACCAGGGGACTTGTTGACCTTGAACCCCATAAGCCTGTCCAGCACTACCCACCTCGTGATAGTGATTATCTCAAGGTCCTCCCTTCCCACATTCCCGTGACCAGCAATTTTTGGCATGGTTCTTGTGTCTTCCATTGTGAAGACCGAAGCAAAATAATTGTTTAAGGTCTCAGCCATTTCCACATTTCCCATTATTAAATCCCCCTTCTCAACTTCTAAGGGGCCAACATTTACTTTAGTCACTCGTTTCCGTTTTATATATCAGTAAAAGCTTTTACTATCTGTTTTTATGTTTGTGCAAGTTTACTTTCTTTATTGCTTTCTTAGTCATTCTTCGCTGTCGTTTAAAATTTTCCCAATCTTCTAGTTTCCCACTAACCTTGGCCACCTTATATGCATTGGTTTTGAATTTGATACTCTCCTTTATTTCCCTGGTTATCCACGCTGGTTACCCCTTCTCTTACCGCCATTCTTTTTCACTGGAATATATTTTTGTTGAGCACTATGAAAGAGCTCCTTAAAAGTCCTCCACTGTTCCTCAATTGTGCCACCGTTTAGTCTCTGTTCCCAGTCTACTTTAGCCAATTCTGCCCTCATCCTACTGTAGTCCCCTTTGTTGAAGCATAGTATGCTCGTTTGAGGCACTACTTCCTCACCCTCAATCTGTATTACAAATTCAACCATACTGTGATCACTCATTCCGAGAGGATCTTTTACTCGGAGATCATTTATTATTCCTGTCTCATTACACAGGACCAGATCTAAGATCGTTTGCTCCCTTGTAGGTTCTGTAACATACTGTTCTAAGAAACAATCCCGTATGCATTCTATGAATTCCTCCTCAAGGCTACCCCGTGCGATTTGATTTGACCAATCGATATGTAGGTTAAAATCCCCCATGATTACTGCCGTTCCTTTTTCACATGCCTCCATTATTTCCATGATTATTGTCCGCTCCACCGTGAAGTTATTATTTGGGGGCCTATAAACTACGCCCACGAGTGACTTTTTCCCCTTACTATCTCTAATCTTCACCCACAATGATTCAACATTTTGTTCATTAGAGCCAATATCGTCTCTCACAACTGCCCTGATATCATCCTTTATTAACAGAGCTACCCCACCTCCTTTCCCTTCTTGTCTATCTTTCCGAATTGTCAGATACCCCTGTATGTTTAATTCCCAGTCTTGGCCACCCTGCAACCACGTTTCTGTAATGGCCATTAAATCATACACAACAGACCTGATGCTCCACAGGAAAGAGGGGGTTAGCACAGGGCTGCACCGTGCCAGGGGCGACACCCTCAGCACAGGGTATACAGGTAGAGGATAGGATTCCTCAACATGACTGAGCAGCAGTGCCAATGGAGGCACAGGCTATCGTGCCAGGTCGTTGCAGACATTGGTAGCCTGCTGGACCAAGACCTGCTGCCCAGGGGACCTGGTGGACACGCCTTACCAGTTGGCTGTCATAATCACCACCATCCTCAACTTCCTCACCTCAGGCTCCTTCCGGGGATCTGAAACAGATATTTGCAAGATCTCATGGTCGGCTACCCACAAATGCATCACCCAAGTTGCCGATGCCCTGTTTGACAAGTCAGCCACTTATAACAACTTTGGTGCTGATACAGCCAGTGTTACTGAGAGGGCATTCAGCTTTGTGGCTCTAGCTGACTTCCCACAGGTGCAGGGCGTCATCGACTGCACACATGTGGCCATCAGGGCAACCCATCATCACCCAGGAGTGTTTGTGAACCACAAGGGCTTCCACTGCCTCAACGTGCAGCTCGTCTGCAACCTTAAAAAGATGATTATGCAGGTGTGCACCAGATTGCCTCGCAGCAATCAGGACTCTTTTCGTTCTTCGCCAGTCCATCCTCCCTCAGCTCTTCGCACCTCCAAACAAACTTACCAGCTGGCTGCTTAGATACAAGATCTGTCCACGGAAGACATGGCTCATGACATCCCGAGGAGGCCAAGTACTGAGGCCGACGAGCGTTATAATGAAAGCCACATCTCTGCCAGATGTGTCATAGAACAAACAACAAGCATGCTAAAGATGCGCTTCAGATGCCTTGACAGATCTGAAGGAGCCCTTCAGTGTGCACCAGCCAGGGTCTCCAAAATAATCGTTGTCTGCTGCGCGCTCCACAATATAGTGCAACAGGAAGGATTGGAGCTGCAGGAAGAGCAAGACACGCTGCACACAGCCTCTTCAGAGGAGGAAGAGGAGGAGGAGTCACAGGTGGAAGACGAGGAAGAGGAGGAGGAGTCGCAGGTGGAAGACGAGGAAGAGGAGGAGTTGCAGATGGAAGAGGAGGAAGAGGAGGAGGAGTCGCGGGTGGAAGAGGAGGAAGAGGAGGAAGAGGAGGAGGAGTCGCGGGTGGAAGAGGAGGAAGAGGAGGAGTCGCAGCTGGAAGACGAGGAAGAGGAGGAAGAGTCGCAGGTGGAAGAGGAGGAAGAGGAGGAGGAGTCGCAGGTGGAAGAGGAGGAAGAGGAGGAGGAGTCACAGGTGGAAGAGGAGGAGGAGTCGCGGGTGGAAGACGAGGAAGAGGAGGAGGAGTCGCAGGTGGAAGACGAGGAAGAGGAGGAGGAGTCGCAGGTGGAAGGCGAGGAAGAGGAGGAGGAGTCGCAGGTGGAAGACGAGGAAGAGGAGGAGGAGTCGCGGGTGGAAGACGAGGAAGAGGAGGAGGAGTCGCAGGTGGAAGACGAGGAAGAGGAGGAGGAAACTGAGATGCGGATGGCAGCAGCACCGGTGCATATTGATGCCTGGGATGTTCGGGATGTATTCATCATGGTCAGATTTACTTAACTTGCTCCATTGTAGCCACATGCCTACTACATGCTGTACTAAGTACCCCCCCATCCCACCCCACCCCACAGCAACAACACCATAAAGCATCCCTACAATGACCACACCATTCCTCTCATCCAAACCCCAATGCTTGAGGTTAAATAATGTCGGCATCGGGATCCAAGGTAACAAGTGGGCTCTGACTGAAGGGGTGGCAACAGGGGAGAAGAATAACCGCTTTGAAAAGAGGCCCCACTTCTATGTCCCCTCTCACCATCATCCCTCTCATGGGCAATCTGCACTTCCCTGCTAGGAGGAGCTGGAGAGCACCTTGCTGTACAGCAGTGGGGGTTGAAGGCCCAAGTCTACCTTTGCATCCCACCTTGAGAAGAGGTCTATGAGTGTCTGCAATCTGTTGTCCACAATTAGCATGTGCTCATGTGACTGGCACATTTGCTGCTCCCTGCAGGTGGCCATCCTTTCCATGGAACAGCACATGGTCGACATTGCCTGCGACACGGTGGCGTTCATGTTGGCGATGGACTCCTCCATTCTCTGAACATTTGTGAACATCGTGACAGAAAAAGATACCAGAGCTTCATGCAATTGTTGCTGCCCCTCGAAGATCACCCTCTTTGTCAATCTCATTCAGGTTTTCTGGGAGAAGAGTTCCTTTTTGTTCTGTACAAGTGCAACATTTGAAAATATGCCCACCATCCAGAACTAAAGAGCAGCATACATGCAGAAAGGTATGCAGGTGGGACTTCTACCTTCTCAAATGACAAGGATAATGTGGCAACAATGAAACAAATTACAAAAATAATATTTAAAAATTATATTATTTATAAATAATATTCCAATACTGATACAGTATTCAAATAGTGTAGTCAAATAAGATTTCATATGCCAGCTAATAGCTATAAACCCCCCTGTTAGTTCCGTATACTGATACAGGGTTGGGTCTGCTTTTACATAGTCACATAGAAAATAGGGCCAGGAATAGGCCATTCGGCCCTTCGAGCCTGCAGCATCATTCAATATGATCATGGCTAATCATTTTTGCAACTTTAGTACCCCATTCCTGCTCTTTCCATACCCCTTGATCCCTTTAGCCGTAAGGGCCACATCTAACTCTCTTTTGAATATATCTAACGAACTGGCCTCAACAACTTTCTGTGGTAAAGAATTCCACAGGTTCACAATTCTCTGAGTGAAGAAGTTTCTCCTTATCTCGGTCCTAAATGGCTTATGCCTCAGCCTTAGACTATAACCCCTGGTTCTGGTCTTCCCCAAAATCGGGAACATTCTTCCTGCATCTAACCTGACCAATCCTGGCAGAATTTTATGTGTTTCTATGAGATCCCCTCTCATTCTTCTAAATTCCAGTGAATATAAGCCTAGTCGATCCAGTCTTTCTTCATAGGTCAGTCCTGCCATCCCGGGAATCAGTCTGGTGAACCTTCGCTGCACTCCCTCAATAGCAGGAATATCCTTCCTCAGATTAGGAGAACAAAACTGTACACAATATTAAAGGTGTGGCCTCACCAAGGCCCTGTACAACTGCAGTAAGACCTCCCTGCTCCGATACTCAAATTCTCTTGCTACGAAGGC